>NW_007249972.1:222770-248673 GCF_000164805.1 Carlito syrichta | reverse complement strand
CGTTGCCCAGGCTGGTCTAGAACTCCTGGGCTCAAGCAGTTCTCCTGATTCAGCCTCTTGAGTAGCAGGGATTACAGGTGCACACCACCCCAGCTCTGATTTCCTTTGGTACTTCTTCTTTGGTCTACTGGTTATACAGGAGTTATTTATTCATTGTTATTTAATTTCCACATATTTGTGAATTTTCTAATTTTCCTTCTGTTCCTTATTTCTAGTTTCATCCTATTGTGCTCAGAAAACATACTTGGTGTGATTTCAATCTTTTTTTTTTTTTTTTTGAGTTGGAGTCTCACTCTGTCGCCCAGACTGAAGTGCAGTGGCCACTCCCGGCCTCCGCAGCCTCGACCTGCTGGGCTCCGGCGATCCTTCCGCCTCAGCCTTCCAAGTAGCCGGAATTACAGGCGTGCGCTACCACGCCCGGCTGATTTTTTGATTTATTGTAGAGATGAGGTCTCACTGCCCAAGCGGGTCTCGAACCTGCGGGCTCAGGCAATCCACTCACCTCAGCCTCCCAAAGGCGCGGGATTACAGGCTGAGCCACCAAGCCCGGCTCCACTGATCTTTAGTGAGGAAAATGCTTCCTCTTCTTCATTTTAAGAACCGGAATGACACTTTGCCCTTCTCCAGTCTTTTAACACCTCTCCTCTCCACAGTTCCCACATTGGGGAAACCACCCACTGCTCCTTGGAGTCTCAGAACTCAGTGGAACCTCATGAAACAGATTTGATCCTGCCTTCTATTAGGGTTGTTTATGCAGACACTGTATTCCTTCTACCCCAAGATACTCACACTTGATTATGAGCTCCTTGGTAACAAGGATGTGGCTGATTTTTCTTGCTATCCCCTGCAGTGCCTTGTACCACATATTTGAAAGGTTGAATAGAACTGAATTGCACAAAGGAAAAAAATTAGTTTGATCTATGCAGTCTCAAAATTATTTTTGGTCAAATTGGATTCTTTTCATCCATCTTAATATCTAATTTTGCATAGCTAAAGCAGTCTTGCAGTTAATCTGATGTGGTTGTTAAGACTACTGAAGACAGTAAATTCATTTTCCTGATCTGGTGATTTTTAATCATATAGTCACAGCCACTCACAGAAAAATAAAACAGCAGATTAAATAGCAAACTAACAGCAAAACGATAAATAGAATTATCCCTAGGTCCAAAAGTTATTACAGATCATCTACAGTTTCTGTCAAATTCATTCATTCAGCTTTGATCCAATACCCTTTTGTTAAGTAACAATAATAGTCACCAGGTACTGAGTGCTTCCTATGGGCTAAGCACATGACTAAAAGTCATATGGTGGCTACAGATGTGGGACTTTCCTTCTGTTCTGGAGACACCAGTTACTATTTGAGCAACCTTAAGCCAATTACTTCATTGTAAAAGAAAGAATAATAAATGTTAGTTATGCCATTATATTTAAATATTTTATCTCATTGAATCCTCATGACAACCCTGTGAGCCGCTGTTGTTTTCTCCTGCTTTACAAATTTGCGAGGTACGTGTTTCTGGATACTGTAGGATTCATAGAAAGGGTCATGTCAGAATCAGACCTGATCCTGTCCTCAAGGACTTTACAATGAAGTAAAAAGAACTGAATTTTAAATAATTAACTATAATCAAAAGCAGAATAAAATGCTTCCTATAGCAATGTGAATGTACAATGCTGGAGAGCACAGAGGATTCAGTGGATGGCTTCATATAAAATGCAGATTGTCAGTTGAACCTGGAGAGATGAAAAGGATTTCCAGAATCATAGCAGTGATAAAGTAGCCAACCTAGAGTGAGGGAGCCATAAAAGCAAAGTCTGACAGCATAAAAAAACTTCAGGGGTACAGTGTGGACCAGAGAGTGTTTCTCAACCTGCCAGCTGTAAGGATCATTTTACTGTGGCCCAGCCAGAATTATTTTTATACATGGGATAGTTAGAAAATATAAAAGTGCATTGCATGTGGAAAGATTAAGATTTATTTTGTGAAACTTTTTTTCAATAGTATGTATGAGTATTGAGTGATACTGTAAAATATATTTCTTGTTGTGGGTTGGAGTCTAAAAAATATGAAGGGTACATCTAGAGATGTTGGAGCCTAAGTCATGGAGAGAGATTAGTGTGGGGATGAGGTTGGTTTTCTAAGAAAATAAGAAAGAGCTGTGGGATGACGTATCTATGTTTGAGATGAGGGATGGATAAAAGGAAACAAGTTAAGAGAAGCCATAACAGCCTATGCCAGCACATCCCAACCTGATGTTAAGTAAGCCTAGGAGTATTCATAGATGTGAGAAGGAAAAAGTCTTTCATGAGCAAATACAGTCATTTTAACATGCAAGTAGAGTATGTTTACTGTAAAGCTAATGGAGATAAAGCTTCAGGTGTTCTTATTTTCATGGGTCCCTTCTAAGACTAAGTTCTGAATTTTGTATTCATAGTTTTGTGTTCTTTTTCCTTTTTTTAAATTTTATTTCATTTTAAAGAAATGGGGCAAAATTCAGGGTTAAGTATACAAATGTTGATTATGCAGGTACCCTTGTTGATGAGGTGTGCTCCTTCCTCCCCTAGCACTTTCCCTCAAGTGCCAGTCCCCACCACTACCCAACAGTTTCCCAATACTGCCAAACCCTTTCTTATACTATTTTGATAGTTGTTCAAGGTCTGCTTATACGTGAGAACATATGGTACTCTGATCTTGGTTTCTGTGATAGATCACTGAGTATGATCAGCTCTAAATACATCCAGGTTGCTGCTGTAGTCCATATGTTTGTTCTCCTTTATGGCTGCGTAATATTCCATTGCATATATGTACCACATTTTTTTAATCCAATCTAGCTTCAATGGGTAGCATGATTGATTTCATGTTTTTGCTCTTGTATATAGAGCTGTAACAAACACAAGTGTGCAGGTATCTTTTTTGTAGAATGATTTGAGTTCCTCCAAGTATATTCCCAACAGGGAAATTTCTGGGTCATATGGAAGGTCAATTTCCAGTTCTTTCAGAAATCACCACACTGTCTTCCAGAGAAGTTGCACTAGTTTGCATCCCCACCAGCAGTGTAGAAGTGTTCCTTTTCATATGCATCCTTGCCAGGCTCTGTTGTTGTTTTATTAACGAAAGCCACTCTTACTGGGGTTAGGTGATATGTCAATGTGGTTTTGATTTGCATTTCTCTGATGATGAGTGATGCTGAGCACTTTTTCATGTGTCTACTGGCTGTTCATATGTCTTCTTTTCAGAAGTGTCTATTCATGTTTTTTGCCCACTTTTTAATGAGGCTGTTTGCTTTTTTCCTTTTAGCATGTTTGAGTTCCTTGTAGATCCTAGATGTTAGGCCTTTGTCAAATATACAGTTGGCAAATATTTTTTCCCATTCTGTAGGCTGTCTCCCTGCTCTCTTGATGGCTTCCTTTGCAGAAGCTTGTCAGTTTGATGAGGTCCCACTTGTCTATCTTATATCTTACGGTATGGGCACTTAGGGTTCTGATCATGAATTGATTGCCATTTCCAATTTCTATAAGGGTGTCTCCTGTGTTTTCTAAGATTTTTATAGTTTGAGATTTTCTGTATAGGTCTTTGATCCATTAAGAGTTAATTTTTGTGTGTGGTGAAAGGTAGGGGTCCTGTTTCAATCTTCTGCATGTGATCAGTCAGTTTTCCCAGCACCATTTACTGAATAGGTTCTCCTCTCCCTAGTGGTTGTTGTTGGAGGCTTTGTCAAAGATGAGTTGGTTGAGAAATTGAGGCTTTGCTTCCAGAATCTCTATCCTGTTCCATTGGTCTATATGCCTGTTCTTATACAATTCCAAGCTGTTTTGATTACTGTAGACTTATAGTAAAGTTTGAAGTCTGGAAGTGTGATACCTCCTGCTTTATTTCTTTTGCTAAGGATCGTTTTGGCTATTTGTGGTCATTGATATTTCCATATGAATTTCTGTATTTTCATTTCCAGGTCTGAGAAGAATGATGTTGGTAATTTAATGGATATTGCATTGAATCTGTAGATTGCCTTTGGTAGGATGGACATCTTAACAATGTTGATTCTTCCTATCCAAGAGCATGGAATATTTTCCATTTGTTTGTGCCTTGGATTTCTTTGAGCATTGTTTTGTAGTTCTTATTGTAAAGGTCTTTCAATGCTCTGGTTAGGAAGATGCCAAGGTATTTTATTTTTTTTGTGTGGCTATTATGAATGGGATTGAGTTTTTAATTTGGGTCTCTGCCTGCTTATTGTTGGTGTATAGGACCAGTGTGTAAAACTGCATTTTACACATTTATTTTGTACCCTGAGACTTTGTCAAAGTCCTTTATCAGTGCAAGTGGATTACTGATAGATTCTCTTGGATTTTCAAGGTATAGGATTATATCATCAGCAAAGAGGGATAACTCGACTTCCTCTTTTCCTATTTGGATACGGCTCATTTCCTTCTCTTGTCTAATTGCCCTAACTAGGACTTCCAATGCAATATTGAACAAGAGGGGTGAGGGTGGGCAGCCTTGTCTTGTTTCAGTTTTCAGGGGAAATGTTTCCAGTTTCTGTCCATTTAACAATATGTTAGCTGTGAGTGTATCATAGATGGCACTTACTATTTAAAGGTATGTGCTTTCTATACCTAGGTGTCTGAGGGTTTTTATCAGGAAGAGATTCTGGATTTTATAAAAAGTTTTTTCTGCATCTAATATATTCATATGGTTCTTGTTTTTACATCTGTTGATGTATTTAATTATGTTTATGATCTTACGGATGTTGAACCAGGTCTGCATCCTAGGGATAAAGCCTACTAGGCATAGTGAATGATTTTTGAGATGTGTTTGTGGATCTAACTTGCTAGAATCTTGTTGGAGATTTTTGCATCTATGTTCATAAGGGATATTGGCCTGCAGCTCTCTTTTTTTTCTTGTATCTTTACCCTATTTGGGTATCAGTGTGATGTTAGCTTCTTAAAATGATTTGGGGAGAATTCCATCTTTCTCAATTGCCTGGAATACTTTCAATAGGATTAGTATCAGCTCCTCCTTGTACGTTTTGTAGAATTCTGCTGGAAAGTCATCCAGTCCAGGGCTTTTTTTTTTTTTTGTAGGTAGTTTTCATACGAAAGAGTTAATATCCTGGGTTGTTACTGGTCTATTTAGTGTCTCAATGTTTCTTGTTTCAACCTGGGGACATTGTGTGATGTCAGAAAGTCCTCCATTTCATTTAGATTATCAAGTGTGTTTCTATACAGGTGTACATAGTAATCTCTGATAATCTTTTGTATTCCTCCAGGTCAGTTGTGATTTGATCTTTTATATTTCTGGTTGTGTTTATTTCGGCTTTTTCTCTCTCTTTTTCTTGGTCAATTTGGTTAGGGGTCCATCAATCTTGTTAATTCTTTCAAAGAAACAGCTTTTTTTTTTCCTTTTGGTTGATGTTTTCTGTGATGTTTTTTGTCTTCTATGTCCTGTATCTTGGCTCTTATTTTGGTGATTTGGATTTTTCTGCTAAAGTTAGGGTTTTGGTGGACTTTTTCTTTTCTAGCTTCCTTAGGTGATTTGTTAGGCTATCAACTTGTGATCTTTTCATTTTCTTGATGTGTGCTTGTAGAGATATAAATTCCCCTCTTAGTACTGTTTTCAGGGCATCCCAGAAATTTTGGTAAGATGTTTCTTTGTGGGCTTTGGGGAAATTTTGTTGGTGTTGATATTTATTTTTATTCCACTGTGGTCTGAGAAGGGGCATGGCAATATTTCAACCTTATGAAATTTGTTTATGCTTGTTTTATGGCCAAGGATGTGATCAATCTTGGAGTACATTCCATATGGTGATGGGCAGAATGTACATTCTGTGGTTGTTGTGTGGAATCATCTGTAGATATCTATTAAGTCCATTTGGTCTAGTGTCAAGTTTAGGTTCTGTATCTCCTTGTTGATTTTTTGCCTCAATGATCTATCTAGGGCTGTTAGTTGGGGTATTCTAGTCCCCTGCTATAATAGCATCAGATTCAATATCTTTTTTTAGTTTTTAGTGGTTGCTTTATAAAAGATGGTGCTCCTGTGTTGCGTATATATCTGTTTAGGATGGATATTTCTTATTGATAGATTGAACATTTTATCATTATGTAGTGCCCTTTCATATCTTTTTAAATTTTTAATAACTCAAAGGCTGTTTTGTCTGATACTGAGATTGCAACTCTTGCTTTCTTTTGTGATCCATTTACATGGAAACTTATTTTCCATCCTTTAACTTTGAATCTGTGTGTGTCCCTTGTGGTGAGATGAGTTTCCTGGATGCAGCAAATAATTGGGTCATGGTTTCTTATCCAGTTTGCCATTCTGTGTCTTTTCAGTGGTGCATTTAGCTCATTCACATTCAGGTTGATTATTGAAATGTGATTGTTTATCCCTGTCATGAGGTTCCTATAAAGTTTTTTCTTTGCTTGTTTTCTTTTGACTTTGGGATTGAAGTATGTGTGTGCTTTCAAGTTTCTTGTTGCTCTGTATTCTCTGTTGATTCTGTACTCTGCTGTTCTCTTAGGAAGTATGTGTAGTCATTCTTTTTTTTTTTTTTTTCCCTTCTGTGTTTAATACCTTTTCAAGTGTTTCCTGTAAATCTGGTCTGGAAGCTGCATAATTTCTTAAGGATTGGATTTCTGGGAAGGATTTTAATTCTCCATCACTGATGAAGCTAAGCTTGGCTAGGTAAGAGAGTCTTGGTTGATATTGTTTATCTTTGAAAACTTTGAATATTGGACCTTCTTGCTTATAGTGTTTCTATCAATAGGTCTGCTGTTATTCTGATTGGTTTTCCCTGGTAGGTAGTCTGACCTTTCTCTCTTACTGCCTTTAGGATTTTTTCTTTTGTGCCTACTTTGTGTAGGTGAATTACTATGTGTTTAGGGGTTGGTCTTCTCATTAGATATCTTGTGGGGGTCCTCTGTATCTTGTACTTGGCTGGTCACATCTCTGGTGAGATGGGGAAAGTTTTCTTGGATTACCTCCTGGAATACTTGCTCCAAGTTGTTCTCCATTTCCCTTTCTTCTTCTGGGATACCAATCAGGCATAGGTCTGGCCTCTTGATATAATCACATATCTCTTGTAGGCTTTGTTCTTTCTTTCTGAGTTTTCTCTCTGTTTTTTATAGTTCGGGTTAATTCAATGTTCTGGTCTTCAAGTTCTGAGATTCTTTCTTCAGCTAGATTAATTCTGCTTTCTATGCTTGTTATTTTGTTATTTATATCCTGAATGAAATTTTTTTATTGCCAAAATCTCCATTACAAGTTCTTTCAGTGTTGCATCTTGTCTTTCTTGAGTCTTATTCACTCTTTCCTTACATTCTCTAATCCCTGTCATGTTCTGGGGCCAGTCATTGGTGACTTCCATTGTTTAGGCTCAAAGGTCTGTTTTTTCAGGAGTTTTCTCTGTCTTACACTTTCAATTGCCCGTGGTCTTCCTTTAGTGTTGCCTCCTTTGTGACAGATCTCTTGTATTTTCTAGTTCTGTTATTCAGTGTCAGTGGGAGAGGCTTTCCCTTCTGATGTTTGCTCAGCCCTTTATTCTTCCTGATCTGGGCTCTGGATTTGTTCTATTTTGAAATAAGACTGCAGGTGGGAAGCTTAGCTGTCTTCTGTAGTTTTGAAAGTCAAATAAGGTAGGAGATGGGGTGCTAAAATCAGAAACTACTTGCAGATTACAGTGTTCATTGATTGTGATTTGTGTTCCCTGAGACCCACTCCCCACCACCACTCTATATGATGATGCAATGGGTACATGTGTATACCCCCTTAGTTCAAGATACAGTGACAGCAATAAGGTGCACAGAGAAAAATAGAATGAAATTAGATGGACAAGAATTTTTTTAATAAAAAGAAAGAAAAAAAAAGCACAGAACAATGACAGCAGATACCAACACAAAAAACAATTGAACACACACATACACACAGACATGTACACACACTCTAAAACAAACTGGAATAAAAACAAAGTGAAACAAAACAAACGACAACAAAAAAGAAAACTATACACATACACACATGCCTAGCACAAAGTGAATGATGAAGAAAAACAGAAAGACAGGAAGAAAAAAAGGAATTCAGATTGAACCCTCACACATATATTGACACACACCTTAAACTAAAAATAAAAAATAAAAAAAAGAAGAACAAAAGAGCAAAAACAAACCATCAACAACAACAAAATTGAAAGATGAACACTCAATCATTCACACACTTAATAAACAGAAAACAACAAACAAAAGAAGAAAGTAACAGAAAAAGAAAAGAAAAAAATGAGGGAGGCATGCAGATCAAACCCTTGCATACACATTCATGCACAAAGAAAAAAATATTTAAAAAATAGATGAACTAACAAATAAACAGGAAAAAACTTTTTTTAATTTAAAAAAATTTAAAAATTAAAAAAAAAACCAAACACCCCACCCTCTTGTGGCTGACTCTCAAATTGTTCTACTGCAGAACTCCCACCTCTTCCACTCTCGCCCCAGTGTCTGGAGCACGGAAGAAGGAGGGGCAGTGGAGGTGGGTGGGGCTTCAGTCCGCCCCTCCTACTCTCATATGGCCAGGGAGATCTCCTCCGGTGGGGAGGTATGGGATTGTCTCTTTCCCAGGTATGTACTTATGGGAGGTGCCCCAACCAGGTTTATCCTGGAATGGAGTTCTCCTATTGCGACTGATGTCCAAGCTCCACCTAGGTTTGTCCCTCTCAGTTGTGGCCCCGCTGTGTGGGTCTGACATTCAGAGGATTGCTGGGGAGGAGGGAGTTTGGGTAAGTCCTGGACTCACCACTGATCTCTTTGGAGGTTTTCCTCATCCTTTTCTGGCCACACCCTTTGTCCCATGGCTGGATCAGGGTAGGAGGTGGGGCACCTGGTACTCAGCACTCATCAGGTCTCTCTGAAGTTTGTGTTTTCAGGATATTCCATCTGGGTCACAATCAACCCCTGAGTAGTTTACCCACCAGTCATAGAGATCGGGTCTGTTGCCCTGTGGTGAGCAAGTCAGAGCACTTTCCTGCCCCACCTTCCAGATGGTGGTGGAGTGCCTCTCTTGTCCTCTCTGATGGGACTCTGCCTCTGGGCTCCCTTCGCAGTCCCTGCTGCCAGTACCTAGCCAGGCGCTGAAGTGGTGAAGCGAAGCCTGGAGCTGGCAGTCTCTCCTGATGCAGTCTTGAGGCAGAGCCTGGGGTGGTAGTCTCTTCCCACCACTTCTTTTTTTTAATGGACAAAAGGAAAACTTTTGTCCATTAAAAAAAGATATGGCACTTGGCTCTGTGACCTGGAAAGAGTCAGGAACCAAGCAGAGAAGCTGCAGTACCAGTTGTTGCGCCAGGGCCCTGGCCACTTGCTCATGAGTCTCCATTTAGTCTCTCCAAACATTTTCTTCCCAGAAAGGGTTTTGCTGATTAAAAAAAAAATGGTGCTCAACTTCTGCATCTCAGGAATCGTTAGGGTTCAAGTTCAGTAGCTGCAGCACCAGTCACTGCACCAGGAGAGCCCTGGCTGCTAGCTCCCTACTCAGTTAGCCACTAACATGCTCACTCACTCATCAGCACATACACAAAATTTTCTATACACTCACTCATACTGGGCCTCGCATAGTCTGATTGGCTCGGCCACCATCTTCTTGACCTCTCTTTTGTTCTTTTTCTTCAAGAGAGCCTACTAATTGCATGAACTTTGGTGTCCACCAAACCTCAATCTGCCCTAGCTTATATATAAATTTGAATTGGTGTCTTTTTCACAGAACAAGGCTTCTCAGTGATTTTAAGATATTGATGTGCATTTTGAATCCCCCTGACATAACAATGTTATACTTTTCTTCTCTCCTCAAACTCCACACCTCTGGCTGAACCCTCCCTCTCAACTGGCACTCACATCTCATGTTCCATGGGTAACATGAAAGCCATCAATGCAACCTCACACATCTTCGGGCCAACAAACCTACTCTGTATTGCTGTCAAAATTTATCCTGCAGCCCATGTTTAGGGAAATAGTAACTTTCTTCTTTTCTCTAATTGACTTTATCTTTTTCTGGTATTCTCATTTCAATGGGAAAAATGAAAACATGCTTGCTAAAAATAGCTTCGTTTTTTTCAAAGAAGTTGGTTCAATATTCTCTTTGAAGTAAATACTCAATATTTTAAGGTTTCCATTTCCTGTGTCTTTCTCTTCTCCTTAGGTAACATCTGAATCTAGTAGAGTCCCATGTGTGTTTATAGCACTTGGGGGCAGTCCACATGCTGTCCTGTGAACCCTCACTGGTTCCTGCTAGAAGATGATTCATTCTGGTTGTCCTTCAGCATCCACAGATGATGCCCTGGTCTCTTGCCATATCATGGACTTCTCATCCCAACTGTAGGCTTATTCTGAGCCTCTGTTTCTCTCAGCACCCCTGGGAAGCTAGAACCGGCTGCTTTCTCACACCTATGGGAGTGGGCTTGTGTTTGTGGAAAGGCTTTGTGGAGCAGCTCTCAAGCACCTCTTTCAGCCTTGATTTCCCTCTCATCCCTGTGCTTTGTTGGATGTAATGTCATGTCCAATGTAGGGCTTATTTGAGAGGATTTCAGTCATCCCCGGCCATTTCTAAAGAAAATAAATACTAGCTATCTAGATTCTGTTTTCTGCATATCTATCTAAAACTTTTCAGCAAGATGTACTCTCAAACTAAACCTCAAGAGGATTCATGTGGCAGATTCTTTTCTTAAACACCCTCTGGTCTCCCTTCTCTTTATACTTTCCTTTCCTGCCTGGCAGGAACTCCTCTCACATCATTTTCTTCTACTCTTTGTGCTTTACCCAAGGTAGTATGCTCCACTTCTTTCTTGGGGCAAAAATATTTTTTATTTACTTGCTTTTAGTGAAACATCAGTAAGCGGAAAAAAACACTGATAACACGGAAGAAAAAGAATCTATCAGGATATGTTTTTTAAATGTCCATTTTGCTACTTGGCACATTTATCTTTTAATCCACGATATCTTTCTTTTGCCATCACCACCAAGACCAGTCATATAGAAGGTCAATCCTCCACGTGTCCTTGGCAACAACCCTCTTTATGCTCAAGAATTTTCTCTTTAAGTTATCCTCTCTCATTCTAACTCATCAGTCTCTTCCTCTGAGACTGTTGCCCTTGCATACAAGCAGGTTCCAAAACTAACTCTTGACTCTAAATGCTTCTCCAGCAACACCACTGTGTCTCTTATCATTCAGACCAAACTTCTCAAGAGACTTGTCTCATACCACATTTCCATTTCCTTATAACCCTTTGACTATTTAATCTACTACAATCTGTTTTCTTCTTAGGCCATTCCAGTGAATAATATTTTCAAGATCACCAGTGACTTTTGTATTAGTCTGCTCAGGCTGCCTTACCAATATGCTGTAGACTGGGTGGCTTAAACAACAAAATTTTCAGTTCTGGTGGCTGAGAAGTCTGAGACCAAGGTACCAGCAGGGTTTAGTTTGTTGTGAGGACCTTCCTCCTGGCTTGCAGGCAGCCACTTTCTTACTGTGTGTTCTCATATGGCCTTTCCTTGGTGTGTGTGTGTGTGTGTGTGTGTGTGTGTGTGTGTGTGTGTGTGTGTAGAAAGAGAGGAAGAGAGAGATAGAGGAAAGAGAGAGAAGGAAAGAGAGAGAGAAAAAAATTCTTCTTTTAAAGCCACCAATTCTATTGGATTAGATCCCACCCTTAAGACTTTATTTAACCTTAATTACCTCCTAAAAGCTTTATCTCCAAATATAGTCACGTTGGAGGTTAAGGCTTCAACATATGAATTTTGCAGGTGCAGGGGGCGGGGCAAAATTCTGTCCGTAGCAACCTCCTTATTGCTAGAACCAATGATGTTTGAAGTCTCATTTTCGTCTTCTCAACAACCTTTGATATATAATGATTGCTGACTTCCTGAAACATGTTTATCTCTTAGTTCTTTGTTACTTATGTTTTTCTGGTTTTCCTCCTCCTTCACAAGCTCCTTTGCTAAGTCTGGCATCTGACTGCTGGGACTCCCGAGCGTCAGTCCTGGCTGCCCTCTCTCTCTCTCTACTCTTTTTTTTTGTGTGTGTGTTGGAGTCTCAATCTGTTGCCCAGACTGGAGTGCAGTGGCCGCTCCCGGCCACTGCAGCGTCGACCTGCTGGGCTCCAGCGATCCTTCTGCCTCAACCTTCCAAGTAGCCGGAATTACAGGTGCGTGCTATCATGCCTGGCTAATTTTTTGATTTATTGTAGAGATGAGGTCTTGCCAAGTGGCCCAGGTGGGTCTCGAACCCGCGGGCTCAGGCAATCCACTCACCTCGGCCTCCCAAAGCGCGGGATTACAGGCTGAGCCACCGAGCCCGGCCTCTCTACCCTTTCTTTATATTCATAACTCTCAAATGTGAATTGCCAACCTAGACTTTTGCTTTGAGTTCACTGCCTTATCTATGTGCCTACTTGACATCTCTTTCTGAATGTCTCACGCATATCTCAAGCTTGACGTGTTTGAAAAATGATTGATTTTGAGCAATACGTTGTACCACTAATTCCAATTTATTCCCATCTTATTAAAGAGCACCATTTTTTGGCAGTTACTCAAATTAAAAACCTAGGAATCTTCCTAGGCCTACCTACTAGTCTACCTTTCCTTCACCTCCCTGATGCAATTCAAGAAAAAGTACTTTCAACTCTCCGAACAACTTTTTTCCCTCTCGCCTGCCAGCCCCTTAAATCATACCTCACTTATGCCCCAGTCACCTCTCACCCTTTTGTAGTAGCCTCCAACTGGTTTCCTTGTTTCAGTTCCCACCCTCAACAATCCATATATTCAATGCAGTGTAAGAGATAATGGTTTGAAAGATAATTAGTTCTTCTTCCTTGCCGTCCTTTCTCACCAGTTCTGCCCCCAATGCCATTCATTGGTCATTGGTGATAAACACCTGTGTAGTGTTGGCTACAATGACCCAGAACTGGGGGTCAAAACCAAAGTGGGACTGAGAAAAGCATCGATGTTGGGAGACTGCTTGGAGGATACTGCCTAAGCCTGGATGATTGGGATGGATATCTATTCAGGAGGAGGTGGAGATGGTATAGCCCAGCATGGCTGTTGGAACCTGGGTGGGTGAGGAGATTATCCATGCTGGGAGGTGCTGGGGAGTTGGCAGAAGAGATGAGAGGTTGATTACATGCATTGATGCTGATCAAATAAGTAAATTGATATATTTAAGTAAATTAATAAGTTAAGGGTAATGGAAGTCAGGATTCTCATTGTGGGAGAAGGAGGCTACAAACATGGAATAGCATAAAGGTAGAATTTACCTTGTGGTGTTGCACTGGAATTGGAGACAGTGGTAAGAATTCATGATTCCAATATATATATATATCAATAGACATAAAAATAAACTTACATGTCAAATATGTGTAAACACAAATACATACATATATACATACACATACACATACCTCCCTAACTCTGTCCACCAAAAAGGTTTATGAGCAGTGCTACCCCCAAAGCAATAAGCAGGTATCTTAGTTTCTAAAAAAAGTTCTCTACTAAAAGGAACCAGGGTTTCTCATTGAAATGGATGATCACAAGGCTAGAGTAGGGAAAGTCACATCTGGAACTATTTCAGCATCAGAATAAATAGTGATCAGAATAAATAATCATCCATTAAATAAAATAAAAATCAACTTGCCCATGTGTTATAAATCAATAAATTAATAAGTTGAATGTTTTGTGAGGAATGGAATATTTACATAATCTCAAAGTACTTCTCTAAAAAATACTAACTACAAGGGGAGGAAAAAGGTAACTTTACAGTGGAGAATCCTGGTTTAATCAGATGATCAAAGTTAAAAATCACTATCAATAAATGGGTTGCTAAAAACTATGTGTCACTTGGTAGGATGTAATACATCACTTCTATGATATCCCTGCCAAGGACGCATACCCTGAATCTAATCAGAAAGCAACATCAGACAGCAAAGTCAAGAGAAGATTTTCAAAGTAACTAGCCTACAATATTCCAAAGTGTCAAGATCATGACCATTCAGGGAAGACGAGGAGCTATGGCAGATTGAAAGAAACAAAAGACATACCAATGAAAATCAAAACATGATTCTGGACTGCATCCTTTTGCTATGAAGGACATTACTATGATAACTGGAAAAATGTGAATAGAGTTTGAGAATTATCTAATAGTAATATATTGATTTGATTTTCTGATTTTTGTGATCACATTGTGATTTGTAGGAGATCGTCCTTGTTATGTCCCAGGCAGCCTCTAAGATGGTCTCCATGATCCCCTCCTCTTGGTATTCATGGCCTCATATAATTCCCTCCCACTGAGTGTCAGCTATGCCTAGTGACTCACTTCCAAATAATAGGATACAGCAAAAGTGATAGTATATCACTTATGAGATTAATCTTTTTGGTTACAGAAAGATTGTGGCTCCAATCTTGGGTATGCTTTCTCTTTTTCTTGCTCACACTGAGAGAAGTGAGCTTCCAAGTTGTGGGGTACCCTATAGGGAGAACTACATGACAAGGAACTGAGGGAGGCCTCCAGCCACAACTGAATCCTTAGCAAGGAACTGAAAGCCTTTATTTCAGTAGCCCACAAAGAATGAAATCCTACCCACAACCACCTGAGTGAGCTTGGAAGTGAACCCTCCTTGGAAGTGAACACTCCAGATGAGTGTTCATGTAGACTGTGAGAGTCTCTAGCCAACACCTTGTGAGAGTCTCTGAGACAGAGGACCCAGTCCAGCCTAGACCAGATTTTAACTTGCAGAAACTTGGAGGCAATAAATATTGTTTTAAGCTACTAAGCTTCAGGGTAATTTGTTACACAGCAATAACCAAGCAACATAGGACATGATATTGCAACTTACCCTTGATTGGTTCTGGGGGGAAAAGTGTACACTGTTTGAGATTGCTTTTTATATTTAAAAGTGTGTGTGTGTACAGTGGCTTATGTTACTTCTCCACCTACAATCCTTTACCAGCTTCCCTACACTTAGAATGAAATTCTAACTCCATTCCAAGTCCTCCATATCTACCCTTAATAATTTCTTCAGCCTCTTTGCTCCCTCACCCTTCCTAACTTTGTCACACTGGTTTTTCTGTCAGTTCTTTGAACAAATCCTGCTCTTTCCTATCACAGGGCCTTTGAATTTACTGTTCCCTCTACCTGAAACGCTCTTTCCCCATTCCTCACATAACTATCCTTTTCTCATCCTTTGAATCTCACCATCAGTATTAGCTTAACATGTTCCCTACCCCTTGCTTATATTTCTCAGCCCCTCATTTGTTTCCTTCATATACTTATCAGATTTTGTAACTATCTTATTTGTGTACTTGTTCTTTATCAGTTCAGGCTTTGCTAAAGATAAACCCCATGGAAGCTGCCCTTCTTTTCTACACCATTGTAGTGCCGGTGCCTAACACATAGTAAAAACTCTATAAATATTTGTTAAATGAGTTGATTAATATAATGCTTGATCATCTGGGTAGAATTTTAAAAAGCAGAATTTGATTTCTTCTCACTCACAAAAAGGAATTTAAAAGCCACACGGAGAAAGTTCAATTTTGCTAATATAGGCAATAAAGCCTGATCATAATAGATTGTTTATCTTTTAACATCAAAATGGATTGTGTCTTTTGGATTGAATTAGCAGGTCATTGCATCCTTTTTCGCTGTATCAGTCTATTGCTATCTTGGTTACCACATTGACTTTATCTATAAAGTTGGTTTTGATTTTTTCCATTCTTTCAGTCCCTATTTTGCAGATATCCAACAGAGTTTATTCTATGGAAAGTAAAATTTCACATGCAGATGACAGCATCATCTTTCCAGAATCCCAGGAACAGCATCCATGTGGATTCAGTGGTCAAGGAGCATGGCTTTCAGGTGGCTAGACAGTGGCGTTAGGGACCCTCTTCTGACAGCTACATGACCCCTCTTCTCTTCAACAGTTCAGCAACATCAGCGAGGAGGGAAAAAGACTGAGAAAGAGACAGAGAGCGCCTGAAGTCTCTCAGCTTGTTTCTGTCAGAACACATCAGTTCCAGGTCATGTTTCTACAGAAAGCATGTCAGGGAGCGAGCACAAGCCATCAATATGGAGAGCAGAGACACTCCTTTGACAGATCCCACATCTGCATTCCAGACCCATTTCGGCAAGAGAGCTTGTTGTTCCCCTTGAATGAGCTGCCTCTCCCTCTGCTGGGTGCTCCAGCTATAGGAACCCTCAGTGTCAAGCCCTGGAAGATGTCATGGCTCTACTTGTCATATATATATACACAGGACAGAGCTGCTATAGTCATAGTTGGGGGTAGGGGAGATGAGGGACAGACAAAAATGCAGCTTGTCTTCCAGAAAGTGCCACCTGTCATTCTCCATTCTGTCTACGTGTTCAAACCTAGAGTCATAAATAAATAAGCATCAGAATTCATTTCTTTTAGTGGAAACCACACACTTCTGAAAGTAGCTTTCAGGAAATGGGCAAACAAATATTTGAATGAAAATTACACACTCTACCTAATCACTCATTAACTTTGAATTCTAGTTTCTGGATATGAAGGGATTGCAGAGGAAAGCAAATTCATGGACTGGGGCTATCTGTTCTAAATAAAGGGAGAGAGAAAGTTCTATTTGACAAGGGAGTGTAGTTTGAAAACCCTGAGTCTCTTCCAACTTTCCACTAACATCCAAGAAAATCTGGAAGGAAACAAATATTTACACTAGCCAAAACTAGTACTGATGGTCAAGCTATCGCCCAAATTCAGGAGGAATTCCTATGAGTTGGAAGTTGTACTGAGAAACACATTTCATAATTTTCCAATTATTTATCTCCATAAAGAGAGTAAATAATCTAGCAGCCCTTTTACTGTCTCTGCTATTGTCACTGGCCCAGAGGTAAAGCCTAAATCAGCCAGAAAAATGTGAAGCCGTCTCTGCATCACAAACATGATAGAGTCAGTGAGGCTGCCAATAATGGTGAAGAAGGTAAAGGTAGAAATGAATGGTGACAGGAAAGGCCCTCAGAGCACTCAGTGTTGGGAGTGGCCATGTGGCATGTATGCCCGCAGTTCAGAGTGCCAGAGCACCTTGCAACAGTCCAGCAGAGTGTCACTGGATGGAGATACATAGGGTACAAAGGACTGGTCTTGGAGTTGGACTTGACAACCTTTTTTTCCTACTGGGATAAAATCATTGTTTTATTCAGCTAATATTTATTGAGTGGACATTATATGCCAGACACTATTCTTGGCAATGGGTAACTGCCTTCAAGGAGCTTTTCTTCAAGCAGGAAATAAAGAACAAATGCTGTTTTTTAGCATTAAATGTCATGAAGAAAATTGAATCTGAATGAGTAAGTAGAGATGGGGTCTAGAAAGGCCTGAGGAGGTGACATCGGAGGAACAGTAGGAGTCCAGTGCAAAGGTCAGGAAAAGCATTACAGAGATCAACAAAATTCTAAAAAGCAGAGGCAGAAATGAACGCAGAGCCTGGGTGTGTGGAGTGTCACAGTTGATGGAGAGGTGGCAGGAGAAGAAAGAAGATAGGCTGCCAGGAGCAGGTAATAGAGGGTTTGAATTTTATTCCAAGTATGGTTTAGAGGGTTTTGGAAACAGGAATGACATGATCAGATTTACATCATTTAAGTATCATTGCAGCGACTGTATTGAGAAATTATGGAAAGTGAACAAAGTTGGAAAGGGCACATCAGTTAGGAGGCTACTACACCAGTCCATCCTGGAGATGGGGTGCTATGGATTAGGTAGTAGCTATGCCTATGGTTAGAAGTGACCATATTCAAGATATAATTTGAAGGCAGAAGTAATAAGATACACTGGTGAATTGGATGAAGCATGTGAGAAAAAGAGAAGTATCAAAGATGATTCCCTTGTCCTGGACCAGTGCAACTGATCGAATGGTGGTACCATTTATTGAGATGAGAATATCTGGGGAGGAAAATAAATGAGAAGGTAGAAATTGAGATTTTTGTTTTGGATATGTTTTATTTGCACTATCCTTTAGATATCCAATCTAAGGTGTGTTTGGAGCTCAGGGGAAAGATTTGAACAAGTGATAAGGATTTGGAGGTCATTGGCATAGAGTTGGAATTTAAAGCCATGTGACCGGATGAGATCATCTGGGGAATAATCTAATCCATCTAGCTCTAGAAGAGAAGTCAGTAAAAGCCTGAGCCTGGGGCATTTCTACATTCAGTCAGGGAGGGAAACAGGCAGGAAGTAAGAGAGGATCCCAGAAGAGAAAGACAAGTGAAGACAGGGTTCAGAACACTGTCAGGAGATGAAGATAAGAACTGGGAATTGGCCTTGAGAGTTTACAAGATGGGGACCACTGACCTTGGAAAGAATGGGTTCATATAAGAGTGGGCACTGATAGGAGTGAGTTCAAGAGAGAAAGAGAGGAGGGGAGTGGGGGAAGCAGGCACAGACCAGCCCTTCAGGAAGTTTTGTCATAGAGAGAAATAGAAAGTGGGGTAGTAGCTAGAGGGGGGCATGAGTCTAGGTCAATATTTTTTTCTTTTCTTTTCTTTTTGCATCAGAAATAGAGGGAGAATCAGTTCTTCTCTCTCCTATCTCAATCCCATTTCCATTCTACTACATAGATTCTCACTTCCTTTGAACACAGATGAGAAATTATGGGGAGCTTCATAGTTGAAAGAGTGTTAGTTTAAATGGGTGACATTACAACATACTTGTATACCAAGGGGGAAAAAATCTAGTAAAGCTAAAGAAGTTATTGATGACACAGGGATGAACAAACTATTGTTGCAGGCCAAATCTGGACGTCTGCCTATTTAAAAAAAAAAAAAAAGTGTTATGGGAACATAATGACAGCATGAGGCTCATAAAACCTAAAATACTTTCTATTTTGCTCTTTACAGAAAAAGTACGCTGACCCTTGACATAGGAGACAGTGGGAAATCAGAGGAATGATGGACTTGAAGAGATGGGATTCAGGGTGCAAGTGGAAGCCCTGACCTTGAACAGGAGGAAGGATATGTCCCCTCTGAAAATGGAGTAAAGGAAACTAGGATATACAAATAGAACATTTGTGAATCTGGAGGTGAGTTATCAGGTGGTTTTCCTCTGATCATTTTTATTTGTTTCATGAAATAAGAAGTGATCTATTGAGAGCATGGAGGGGAGAGAATGTTGGATCTGAAGATATGAGAAATGAATGAAACCGCACCAAGGGAAGAGCAGAGGATGAGGAGAGACATTTCCAATCATTCCACAAAGAGTGTATCTGCACAGATCTTCCCTCACTAGGGAATTTTCAAATTAAAATAAATTAACATGGGACTTCAAACAATAACTGAAGATCAAGATAAAAAGAATATTCTCAACAAGATTTCAAGAAAAAATATAGATTGAAATTAATCATTTGTTGTAAGATACAAACGTCTAGCAAAATTTAAAATGTGTGTTCTCAATCACCCAGTAATGCATTTTCAGGTTAATACCCCAGTTAAATGTGTAAATATAAGTAAATAGGTGAATAACCTTACGTAAAGACTTTTACTGCAGTCCTACAAGAAGGGGCAAAAAATTAATGACTCACATATTTATAGCAGTGGTATAGCCAAATTAATTTTGGTATTTTTATATGATGGATTTCATTAACATATATGTAGATCTTGAAAACATAATGTTGAGAAGCATTCAATTTACAAAATAGTATGTTCAGTAAATCATTTACATAATATTTACATATACAAAAAAATGTTTTTAATATATATTTAGTAAACATGTAAAAAGAAAAACTAGGATTATAAAACTCTTGATAGCATTGATTTTGAGGAGAAAAGAATAAAAAGAAATACAAGAAATGTGGCCAGGAAAAGGTCGATAGGAACTTCAACTTTATTGATAACCATTTATTTCTCAAAAGAGTGAATAAAATATATCATTTAATATTTGTTCATTCTGGTGGTAGGCACATGGGTATTTATCTTATCTTTTTAAAAGTGTGGGTCTTTAAGGTACTTTTTTCAAAATGAAAAATAAATTATAACAGTTTATAAGTATTTTGAAAAAACACAAAAACTGGAGCTAGGATTTTTTTTTTTTTTTAGCTGCTCACAGGGTAGGAGGCCCCATTATAAAAAATCCAGATGCCACAGTGAGTGAGTTACGGTACCTTCATCCTTCGCCTCCTACTTAGGGGTCTGCAAGCCGAGTCCCAGAGTAGATTTCCTCTTCCTACTACCTGGCTGTCTCCACCTCATCCTTCAATTCTTAGTTTATAAATCATTCTCTCTAGGAAGCCTTTCCTATTTTGTAAGAGTGAGTTATGCTTCCCTCCTTTGTACTTGAAAAGTTCTCAGTGTGTACCTCAACCTTGCAGCATTTATCACTCTAGTATAATTTCTTGTTTACTTGTTTGTTTCCCCTTCGAGATTGCTGGCTCCTTTGGGAAGGGGTGGCATGGAATCCATCCTTAAAGCTCCAGTTGGCACAGTTCCCAGTCCTGAGTCCACGTGTCCTACATTTTTGCTGAATTTTATAGATTCTTGGCCCAGACAGTTTACTACAGAGGGGATCTATGCTGGCAGAGGGCAGAATGAGGATACTGAATGCTAAGATGCCAGCAGGAAATCATCTACGGAAAACCCTTTGCTGGAGCTGGACTTGCATTTCAGAATCATTAACATCTAAAACTGATTTTCATGAGGTGAAAAGTAGACATTTTATTTTTAAAAAGCAACTGATCTTCAGGCTTATTTTTCCTCCTTGTTTTACCTAAACACACAAGTAAGGAAAATTGGCTCAAATTGGTGCCAAGGGTCAGCTGCAAGTTGGCGCCAAGGGTCTCCTTCATTCTGGAACTCAGGTTCCAAGTGCAGCCTCTTTCTGGAGCATGCTGTGTTCTAGGTTGAGGGCAAGGAGAGCAATATCACTGTGGGAAAACCACAATGCCTCAAAGCTTTCTGCCAGGACAGCTGGGCACGGTGGCTCATGCCTCTATTCCCAGCCCTTTTGGAGGCCTAGGCAGGAGGATTGCTTGAGCCCAGGAGTTTGAGACCAGCCTGGGCAATAAAGCGAGACCCTATCGCTACAAAATCAAACAAAATTAGCTAGGCGTGGTGGCACATGTCTGTAGTCTGTAGGAGGGTTGTTTTTCTTTTGTATACTCCACTTAAAATTCCCATTTGACAATTTTTCACATTAACAAAGCAAAGCCTCAGTCCTGTGGAATCCTATAGCCATTTTCCTGCGGTTGCCATCTTGTCCAAGTTTGGAAAATGTTTCAGGAACCACATTAAACTTACCTCTTTCAGTAATGGGCAAAAGATGGGGGGTGGCTGCACAGAATGCAACCACACCCCTCCCCAGTATGCTTGACCTTAACCCACCTCTAGCTTTAAAATCATAACTTCATATTGATGCTCCTTGGTTTAAGAGGTACGGCTCAGACATGTCAAAAGGCAGGAACTCCACTTTGATTTTGGAAAAGCACAACGTTTCTAGGACTTAACCCGAGTGGTAGGTTGTGTGGTTGTTCCCGAGTGTTCACCGCCCTTCCACACTTCACTTGCCCCCATCACATGACTTGCAGAGCTCCCTGTCAGACAAGCACACTGCCCTGTCCTGTCCTATTGGCAGCAGCTTGGCCAAGTGACTTGCTCTGGCCAATGAAATGTGAGTGGAAAAGAACATGTGCAGTTCCTGGCAGAGAATGTTTTTTGTTTGTTTGAGTTGGGGGTCTCACTCTGCCACCCAAACAGGAGTGCAGTGGCACAATCATGGCTCACCACAGCCTCGGTTCAAGCCATCCTCATGCCTCAGTCTCCCAAGTAGCTAGACTACAGGCATGTGCCAACCTGCCTAGCTAATTTTGTCTAATTTAGTAGAGACAAAGTCTTGCTTTATTGCCCACGCTGGTCTCAAACTCCTGGGCTCAAGCAATCCTCCAGCCTCCATCTCCAAAAGTGCTGGGAATGCAGGCGTGAGCCACCGTGCTCAGCTGTCCTGGCAGAAAGCTTTAAGAGGCATTGTGGTTTTTCTGCAGTGATATCGCTCTCGTTGCCATCAACCAAGAACACAGCATGCTCCAGAAAGAGGCTGCACTTAGAGCCTGAGTTCCAGAAAGAAGGAGACCCTTGGTGCCAACTTGCAGCTGATCTGAGCAGGGCGGGAAACAACAACAACTCTTCTTTCTGAAGGCACTAAGATTTTTAAGGTTGTTGGTTACCATGGCATAACCTGTTGAAAGCTGACAGATAGGGACTTAAATAATAATAGTCTAAACCTACGCCCTACACGGCTGACACCAGAAGTATTGCCCTGCTGCTACTCTATAGGTTGAGAGAGAACTTTGCCATAAGCTGGCCTCTTTTCTTCTGGAAGTCCACTTGTAGCTAATAATTCTGGTACACAAGCTGACAAGAAAACTTTTGGGTCTCTTTTTTTTTCTTCCTTCTCAAAGATCCAGAATTTTCTGAATCCAGGGCAAGCTCCAGTGTTCCACTTAACTTCCCAGGGAAAACTTTAACAAATTTTTCACTTGGTGGCAAGTGACGTTTGTTGTTTGAACAGAGCAGATTGCTTCCTATCTTTTCTGTATCACCGGTTGGAAGTACCAGAATTTCCTAAATTAAAGTTATTTTTTGTCCTATTGATTTTGCCATTAGTGTCAACAGCAGTTCCTTCAGGAAGATGAAAGGCCCTTTATCAGATATTTTTTGAATATAGCTGAGAGCCTGCCTGTGCTCATCCTATCTTACAGGAGCAAGACTAGGGTTTCATAGTTATGGGGGTGGTGATGGGTGGGTGGAAAAGGGGAAGTATTTAATGGAAATATGGTGCTCAGCAGGGATGTTGTTCTGAAAGCAACAGAAACTTGACTAAAGATGATAAAAATGCTTAAATGCTTAAAAACACAGGGAATGTAGAATAAACTGAATAGTGTATCCATTTAATTTTAGTGGAATCCATACATCATTTTATTCAGCATACACAGGGGTATTCTGTATATCAAAATAATTATATTTTAAAAGAAAACATGCATGTGCTGCTGAGAATTCAACATGTTATTCTTATTTGCTATCTTCATAGGTCCTGACAGTACTTCTATACTATGTGAACTGAGATAAGTCACATGACCTATGTATCCATGTTCTCATCCACTAAATGAACTGAAGAGGTTTGCTTTAATTATTTCTAAGGTCCATTGCCACTATTCAAGAATATGGATCTTTCTGCTTCTGTTTATACACAGTCATTTGAATCTGCTGTAGTTTTCTTGAGCCAGTTTTGCCACTTCTTTATTATTATTCTTTTTATTGACACTTGGGCTTTGGAAATAGTTATTTTCTCTTACTCAACAGTCACTCTGCTATATTTAAACCTAACACTAATTGTCACTAAAATGGTAGTCCTACTTTGTAGATTAAAAAGTATCCTGAATCCAGAGTTGGGACTTGAAAGGTCAGGAGGAGGGGAATGCCTTCAGATGACGAGTGAGTGAATCTATGCCTCCAAAGAAGGCAATCGCAAAGCTATCCTTAAGAGAATTTCAGCATCTGTCCTGCACAAGGCATAAGTACTCATTTCCATTGCACTCACAGAGTCTTTTCTTCACAACCTAAGTCCCGAGCAACAGAAGGTGGTGGTTTTACGCTACCTCAGTTGATGGAGAGAAGGGGAGGAAGTAAAATCAGTCACATCAGAGCCACCACAGCTGCGTGTGGCAGAGCTTAGCAGTGGAGTCTGGGCTTGTTGTATGCCATTTGAGTCATGATCTGACATACAGTGCTTCAAGTCTCTTCAAAAAAAGTGTGTGTTGCACATATAGCCAATAGGCAGTATGGAATCTCTCCTAGATGGTAAAATGACTTGTCCCATGAGCAACTTTCCTCTCAAATAATTCTAGGAAGGTCAAGGTCACTAATTCCTCTTATACACATAACTTTTACTTTTCTCCACTGAGTTAATGTCACGAGCCTTGTTAATATTTCCAAATGAGAAAAAAAGATCTCAAAAATAAAATATTGACAGAATACCAAGTTTACAGAGGGTGTGCAGTTATAGACACTCTCACACACTGTTGTTATGAGCCTACATTGGCACACTCTTCTAGGGGGTAACTTGGTAACATAGATTAAAACTTTAAATGTATAAAACCATTCTATTTCTGTTAGTCGTCCTAGAGTAATCTCAAGAGTGTGCATCATTGGTTATGATAGCAAAATATAGACACAACTTTTAGAGTATACTGAATTGGATCAGTATTTAACTAAGTTAAATAAATGGTGGTCCATCCATACAATGGAATACATACAGCCTCTAGAGAATGCATCAGATCCGCATGTGCTGACAATGAAAAATGTCCCAAATATACTCATTTTAAATGTACATTGGAGAACTTGTTTTATACATGCGTATATAAACATATATACATAATTACATAAACCTATTCAAAGTTGTATGGACATTAAAAATACAGAAAAATATAACCAAGAAAGTATTAAAAGTAGTTATTGCTGCAGAATGCGAGGAGGTAGGAGTAGAAAGCCAGAGAGTTTCCACTTTTCTGATTAAAACTTCTCTACTGAATTACTTTATATTTCAATGCTCATGCATTACCTTTATATAAAGATTTTTCAAAGCAAAAAACTGAAAACACCTAAAAATAAGAAGGAAATGGTGAAATAAATTATGGTACAATCATAAAAAGTAATACTAACCGACCATTAAAAATGATCTCCTACATCTCTACTTGCTGACAGAAAAATGTTTGTGATGTATTGCTAAATTTCAAACTCTGTTTGCAAAACACAAAGAGAAAGAGAGTGAATATGAGAAGCATTAGAGTCCCTCAGGGATGCACTTTAGGCTGTGGGCTTTGCAATACCAGTATCAGCACAGCACCCAGCACACCCATCAAGGCAGTACTGTTTATTTGATGTTCATCACGTGCCTGCATTGTGCTACGGGCTTACGTCTTTTATGGCTGATCCCCACAGCAAGCTCATTTATCCCCATTTTACAAGCAAGAAGATTGAAGAGTAAGGAGGGTGTTTAACTAGTGAAGCTTGGATTCAAACCCAGATCTGTCTTCCCAAACCAGAAGATTTGTGGAGTAAATTAATCAACGGAGCAAAAAATGATGGGATGAATTGCAAAAACATTACACGACTCCACTAGATTGAGCTAGTTCAAGAATGAATATGGAACTCATAATTCATGAGGAAATCTTTACCCTATCACAACACCTGAGCAGTGAGGGGGAGTTCTGCTTTCTTGACTTCAGGTATATAATTGGAAATAAATACCGGTCATTAGTGATCGATCATGTAGTTCACTGTGTTTCAAACTATAATTTGTAACCCACTAGTGGATTATGAAATCAATGTAGTAGGTCAAAGTTAAGATTTTAAAAAAATAGTGTACTGGAATAGAATGGAAAAGAGACAATATTAGATCATAATATAATAATGCACTGTGAAGTTCTGTATATTTTTGTGAAACATATTTCAATTATATTTTTATACACAGAGAAATGTGTGCATTGAGTCACCACAAAACATTAGTATAAATGGCAGCCAGAAAAGTTTTTAAACTGCTGGTTCAATTTCTACACGTTCAACAAATGATAACTTAAGATCTAAAGGGATTCGGTGGTTCCTAAGGCCATTATGTCTTTGCCTACAGAACCCGACTCTGTCTTGTGTTTCTCACAGATATTCTTTGTGTTTTAATATTCCAATCTTTCAAGTGAGGCTAATATTATTGAGCTCATCTTTTTTGTTTTTGTTTTTTTGATTTTTTTTGAGTTAGAGTCTCACTTAGTCGCCCAGACTGGAGTGCAGTGGCCGCTCCTGGCCACCGCAGCCTCACCTGCTGGGCTCCGGCAATCCTTCCGCCTCATCCTTCCGAGTAGCCGGAATTACAGGCGT
>NW_007249972.1:218474-222647 GCF_000164805.1 Carlito syrichta | reverse complement strand
AACCCGCGGGCTCAGGCAATCCACTCACCTCAGCCTCCCAAAGGCGTGGGATTACAGGCTGAGCCACCAAGCCCGACTTGAGCTCATCTTTATGACAAGGTCATTAGGAGAAGAAAATTATCTTAAAGTGTTTTGAAAAGATAGAGCATGTCTAAATACAGAAGCTACCCTCGAGACTTAACATATTATTCATACAGGACGAGCTGCCGGGCTCTGGCAGGATCCAATGTCACTAAATCAGTGTCAGATGAACAGAACAGGATTCATGACATAGAAAGAGGGAATTTCATGTCCATATATGCTGACAGCATAATAAGAATGTTTCCAAGCTGGGCTCGGTGGCTCAGTCTGTAATCCCAGCGCTTTGGGAGGCCGAGGTGAGTGGATTGCCTGAGGCGAGGGTTCCAGACCTGCTTGGGCAACTTGGTGAGACCTCATCTCTGCAATAATATCAAAAATTAGCTGGGTGTGGTAGCACACGGCTGTAATTCCAGCTACTTGGAAGGCTGAGGCGGAAGGATCGCCAGAGCCCAGCAAGTCGAGGCTGCAGTGGCCAGGAGCATGCCACTGCACTCCAGTCTGGGTGACAGAGTGAGACACCAACTCAGAAGAAAAAGAAAAGAATGTTTCCAATTTCTAAATGATCCCCAGGTGGAGAGGGAAGCGTGTGACATAACATCCACAATGTAACGCGACAGTATTTATGGAGCTTTCAACATCACTGCCCTTCAAACACCTGAAAGCAATTCCACTCCAATTCTTGCTCTAACTGTACATATTTATCCTTAACAGGTGTATTATAATTAATAAGAAATTTGTTTTGATGATTTAAGTTGATACTTTCTTCAATGCATTACTCAGTTTTAGGTTAATGTATAATTTCATTACAGAATTACAATTTCTTCTCCTCTCAGGAGCATAAGGAATATCTTTCTCTTCTACAGCTTAAGGTGCTAATATTTCATCTCTCCCTTGCCCTTAGTTATGATCACTTGTGCTATGAGTCCTTATGATTTATGCTGAAGGGCCCATGACAGCCCAGTTAGTGAGACTCTTTTCGGTGGCTCTGATACCAATGGTTCCACAAGCACAGTCAAAACACTGTGCCTGGATGTTAGACATACCAAGACAAGAACAAGAACAAGGCTGAGAACTAGATATTGATCGTTGTTCTTTTGTTGCTATCATTGGCCTGGCATGGTATGGACCTGGGCAATACTAAAGACATTTTCAGAAGGATACATAGAAATGATCATGCTAAAAATGCAGTACCTTTTTGCAGTTTATGAACGTTTTCACCTAAATTACTAATTTGCTCGTTATAATTGGTTTGATTTAGATGTACTTCTCCTTATCCTACCTTGTTCTGGTTCCACTAAAAATGGCCTGAGCTAGAATATCCGTGTATTGATTCAGGCTCCCATTTTTAATCTTTGTTTCTCCATCTGCTGAAAGCCTTGACCTGGTGAATTCTAAGGAAGACTTTGCTTCCACCCACACGTTCTGCAGGGCTGGTGTTCATGGACTGTGGGGAAGCTCTACAGTTATGGAAGTTCTCTGTTTGTATCTGGTTTTCCTCTGCCATTTGTGATCTTTCCATAAAATCCAAGATTTCTCCTCTCTGCTTCCTGGTAGGCATTTTAGATCTTTGCTTAGTGTCTGGTCTGAAATGGAATTTCCCACTGGACAGAAACCCTGGTATCATGACAATTCTTGTGTGACATTAAACATACCCCAGCCGTATCTCCAAGATGCAGTCCTCTGACATTAACACTAGATCACTTACTTTGCAAGCAGGTATAGATTAGGAGTAACCAGTCCACACTAAAAAGGGTCGGGTTAGGTTCCCTTCTAATCCATTTATCTACTACTTGGAACGTCAGCCTTAAAAACTTCAAACTAAATCAAATGACACTACTATAGGTTTAATTCAAATCAAACTGGAATAAATAATTATTTTGTGCCAGATGCATACTATATGCAGAAGTTTCAAAGATGATGTTCCCTGTCCTCAAGAGGCTGGCTAGGAGAGAGAACAACCCATTAAAAAATCTAGCAACATTTGTTGTGAGCTCAGTGTGCTCCAGGTCCAGCGCTAAGAGATGTCCATGATATCTTTTGAGAGCAGTGTGAATAAATTTGACTTAGATCACTTGGCTTTTTGGTAGCTGAGCTATGACTTGACTCCAAGTCTGCTGATCCAAAGCTAGTGCTCATTCTATTTCACAGTTCTCTCCTTTCTTTAAAATACATACTGCAGTTTCTGGATTTATAGTACTGATTATAAGATGTACCACAGGGTTTAATAACATTTCAAGAAAAAAGTATGCTTGAAATAATTTTTAAATTTAATTATATTTTAATGACAAATAATAATTGTATATATTTATGGGGTGCAATGTAGTGTTTTGAAATATATTCATATTGTGAATGATTCAATCAGGTTAATTATTGTATCCATCACCTCACATACTTATCAATTTTTGGTGATGATAATATTTGAAATCTCTTTTTGAACCACTTGTAAATAGCATATTTCTACCTCTTCATTTTTACTGTCAGAGTTTGAGTCTAAGCTTTCTTCCGATTTAGAGTCTTCTGAATCTAGGATTTAACAAGTGGAGTCACAAACTTTTGAAATAAGGAAGAGGTCAGGAGAAAGAGAGCTGAGGGAGAAACTGCCTAATACGTTAGTATTCTATGGGAGCATTAAACTGTCCCTCCCATCTTAGCATGGTCCTGTATATTCAACCAACATAGAATCAAAGGTGAGGAGCAGAGAAGCATAAAATGCACTTTTCAGCTTCTTCCTTCTTCTAAGGAAACATGCAGCCCACAAATTCCGGAGCTGAGCAGATATGCCCAGAGAGAACTAACTTGGTCAAAGATGCCCTTATCATAGAACAGGTAGGAAGGAGCACTGCACCTGAATGCCTGAACACAAGACAAAGGCAGGCTCCTGACATCCCGTCAGAAGCTGGTGGGTCCCCTGGGCCCACAGACAACTACTTTCCCTCCATCTAAGACCTGAGGGTGTGTCCATGACAGCCCCAGAATCGACAAACCCCTGCTGGGCTCCTATCCAGGGGGCTCTCCAGACACAGAGAACTGAAGCAGTCACCTTTGAAGTTCTGTGTCTGTGGGAGGACCCCAAGCATGCTTCCTTGGGTCTTGGGAGAAACGGCTTTTAGCCATACTTTCTGCTCACTCTGAGCCCCAGCCTGCCAGGATTTTTCTTAAATCAGGATTTGATCCTTGGAGACCTGGTCAGATGTGATCAGATCTCCTGTGGGCAGGAATGACACTTATCTTCCATCAGTTTCTGTATTCTGGAGCATTTGTATCTTAAAAAAAGGAAAGAAGTATTGCCTTAGAATAGCCCATAAAAACTTAAAGACACTCAACAAAAAGCCTCAGTATTCTAAGAGCAGTTCTAGCTCTGTTACTCTGAACCAGCAGGGTTATTAGGTGGTAAACCACAGAAACTGATCTCAACCAACATACAACTTTACAGGAATAAAAGAGGACTGGCTAGAAGGATATAAGGGAGCTGAGAGAATTGAAGAGAGTCTGAAGAAAACAGGTAAGAAAGGACAGACTGACTTCTGATATAAGGGCTGGTTCCTGCTGGTTTGTGGCTCTTGGCTTTTGTAACCAGAGTAACAATCAGAAGACAGCCAGTACCTCCGTAACTACTTTCTTTGTCAAATGCTTATCTTAGAATTAGATATGGATTACAAGTTATTTTGTCAATGTTAAGTCTCTTGATTTTCATAACTGAATACTGGCTATATCAGAGAATATCTTTGTTCTTAGGAAATGCTGAAGTATTATGAGGGAAAGAGACATAGTGTTTATACCCTTCCTTAAAATGGTTCAGAAGACAAAAAATAATTACTTTATTATTAGAGAGAAGGAGAATGATACATAAAAAGTGGCAAAATTTAAAAATTAATGAGTCTCCTTGAAATTGTTCTGTAGTTTGGATTTGTTTTACAATAAATAGTTTGTTTGCTTGGTTTTGAGTTGTAGTCTCACTCTGTCAACCAAACGGGAGTGTAGTGGCCGCTCCCAGCCACTGCAGCCTCCACCTGCTGGGCTCCAGTGATCCTTCTGCCTCAGTCTTCCAAGTAGCTGGAACTACAGGCGCGCACTACCATGCCCGGCTAATTT
>NW_007249972.1:214716-218454 GCF_000164805.1 Carlito syrichta | reverse complement strand
ACCAAGTTGCCCAGGCAGGTCTCAAACCCACGGGCTCAGGCAATCCACTCACCTCGGCCTACCAAAGTGCTGGGATTACAGAATGAGCCACCAAAGCTGGTGAGATAACTTTTGTTAAAATCATGATCTCCAGATCTTCTTATCCAAGATCAGTACAATCCAATTTCTTGGGGTAGGATCCTGACTTTGGTAGATTTAAAACACCCTAGGGGCTGCAGTGGGCAGCCAGGGTTGAGAACCAGGTTCCTAGAGTCTGAGCCCTGTCCTGGGTTAACAGCTGCACTTATGAGGAACCTCCAAAATAATAACAACCATTAAGTAAACATGTACAGTCTTAATCATTTATTATATTTATGTTTTTCATTACAAAAGTAATATAGCCGCATTGCATAAAAATTGAAAAATATTCTCTTAGAAGAAGAAAAAAGTTGCTACCCTTACATAAACAATGATAGTATTTTGGTTTATTTTCTTCAAGTATTTTTTTCTTTTTTTATTCAGAGTCTCACTCTGTCACCCAGGCTGGAGTGCAATGGTACACTCATGGCCACCGCAACCTTGACCTGCTGGTCTCAGGTAATCCTTCCTCCTCAACTTCCCAAGTAGCTGGAACCACAGGCACATGCCACCATGGCTGGCTAATTTTTTGAAGTCTCACCATGTTGCCCAGGCTTGTCTTGAACCCCTGGGCTCAGGCAATCTTCTTGCCTCTGCCTCTCAGAGTGCTGGAATTGCAGGTGTGAGCCACTGCGCCCAGCTTCTTCAAGTATTTTTCATGTACATATTTGCTTCCTAGATAGAATGACATGTTGAGCACATGACTTTAGTGTCGCTATTTGCACTTGACATTGAAAATGTCTTTAGAACAATCATTTTTGTTGATACTATTCCAGGTGGATGTCCTATTATTGGCTTAAGTATTCCCCTGCTCCTGCATACTCAGGTTGTCCTGATTTTTTTCTTTTTGAATTACAAATAATGCTGCAAGGCACAAGTCTGTTTTTAGCAGTGTTTCCATACTTTAGGCCATTTTACAGAAGTAGGATTACAAGGTCAGGATATATCCATTCTCATAGCCCTCAACACATACTGCCAAATTGCTTTGCAAAAGAGCTTTGACAATTTATATTGCAATCGGCAAGAGATGCTAGTTTTGTAGCACTTGACATTATACATTTTTAGTGCAAATTTAATATGTGAAGATGTGTCAGAAGTACGCCAGGACTAGCAGAAGGGCAACATTAGTTTTAACTCTTGTTCTGTCACTCACTAGCTGAAATGCTTTGAGACTGTCCCTTATTCTTTCTTCTTCATCTTCTGTACTTATTCCACAAATGTGTATGGAGCACCTGCTGTGTTCCAGGCACTGGTCTCAGTCCTTGAAATATAGTGGTGTTGTAGGTCTGGATCCCTGAGAAGCAGACTCTGAGATAGAGATTAGTGGGCAAGACATTAATTAGGGAGTGTCCTTGACTTCAGCATTCATGGAGGTGAGACAACAGATTCAGGACTAGCCAGAGAGAGATTGGGCTGCAATGAAGTCTCAGCGAAGCCACAATCAATCCCATGTGAGCTCTGAAAATGGGATATGCCTTAAAAGGTATCCCAAGGTGGTGCAAAGGGGATAGGCCTTTATATTCTAACTTTGACTGGATGTAGCCTCTGTATGAAAAGGGGCATGACCTTTGGTGAGGCAGCTCTTTTCAACCTAGTCAGTTCATGGGGAGTACTAGCTGAGGGCTGTTGGTGGCAATGCTCCCAGTGTTTGAGGACTTAAGTCCTTCATTCCTGAAGGGAGAACTGGGTGGTACATCACAATACCACTGCAAGTGATGAGCAAAGCAGACGGTGGCTCTGGCCCCATGGAGCTTGAAGCAAGAAGGAAAGATGGATGCTGATATTAAAGATACAAACACACACACAAAGACAAACTGAAAAGCACTGTAAAAGAAAAGTTCAGGGTACTGTGAGAGTGGGCAGCAAGGGGACTTGAACCAATCTAGGGTGTCAAGGAAGATGTTCTCAAAGAAGTGATATATGAGCTGAGAGAAGAGGGTTTAAAGGGGATAAACCTGTCAAAGGGAGAGAAAGGAACAATATGCAAAGAGCTGGGGCTGGGGAGAACAGAGGGTTCAAAGAATTAGAAGAAAATCAGAGTGGCAGGTGTGCTGTGGGTCAAGGGTCAGGAATGAGGGTCAGGAATGACAGGAATGAGGCAATGGAAGAAGGCTGTGGGCAGGTCAGGAGCACTTTCTGTGCCATGAAGAGGACATTGTTTTCCACCTCACGAACACTGTGAAACCTTTGAATGCAATTGTTTGGGTGATATAATCAGTTTTGCATTTTTAAATGTACTATGAAAAATGGATTGAAATAGGGCAATAAGGATGGGAGACACACACGAGGATGCTGGGAAAGATGTGATCATAGCTCAGACCAGAGAGGTGAAACTGGACATGGAAAGAAGTGGATAGACCTGAAAGAGGTAAAGTTGACAGGACTTGGCAATGGATTAGACTTGGGAACTGAAGCAGCTGGAAGGGCCAAGGAGGACTCCGGGTTTCTAGTCTCTGCAACTGGATGACATTGATGCTATTCACTGAGATGGCGGCACTGGAGAAGGTTAGCCTTAGGGTGGATGTCATGTTTGGTTTTGTCCCTCTTGCATTTGAGATGCTTGAGTCTCAGGAGTCATACAAATGGTAAGTTAAGTAATTTAGGGAGTGCATTCTGGAATTTACAGGAGGAGTCTGAGAGAAAGATACATATTTGGCAGACACTGACTGGAAATTTAAATAACAAGCAGGGGGGAATCACCTGGGGGAGATTATAGACCAAGAAGGAGGTTTAGCACCAAATCTTAAGAAACTCTTACATTTAAATTTGTATAGAAGAGGACTGTTTATCAAAGGAAGGTTTTCTAAGTAGGAAAGCTGGAGACAGTAGTTCATGGAAGCGAGGGAAAGTGTTTCAACTAGAACACACTAGGTGAAGGATTAAATGATGCTGAGCAGTTAGGTAAGAAGAGGACTGAGAAGTGACCATTGGGCTGAGCAACTTGTCCTTCATTAGTGAATTCAGTAAATTCACCTGAAGTCAGAAGACAGCTTGGGATGGGATAAGGAGTGGGTGCTTTGTTAGGAAATGAGGTCAATGAGCATTGGCTGTGGAGGGTCGTCAAGATAGAGGATGTTGCTTGAAGAGGGGAGTAGTTTTAGGTAGATTTAGCTTTGTTTTGCTTTTATGATATGTGAATGTAGGCGACAGGGTCCAGTTCTTTCAACTTCACCATTCCTTTTGTATAAGTACCAGGAATAAAGTGCCTCAGGTACCAGACTGAAAAATATTAAAGTGAGTGTCTGGGGGCATGCTCAAAAGAAGCATTTTCTAGGCAGAGTCAAATGTTCACCTCCACTTACCAAAGGGTGGGCTTCCTGTCTTCTGAACTTTTGTCTTCCCTATTTGCTCAATGGATAGGATCACTGAACAGGGGATCTAGGGACCCTAGTGAAAATCAAATTCCTAGTAGGCTGCCTTGGTACTCAATGTTCTTGAGGTGAGCACACAGAGAGGCCCTTGCTGTTCCACTGTCCTTTTTAAAAAAATTTTTTTTGTTTTTTGGATTCAAGGGGCACAGTGCAGGTTTTTTACATGGGTATATTGCATAATGGTGAGGTTTTGGTTTCTATTGAGTCCATCACCCAAGTTGTGAGAAAGGTACCTAATGGGTGGTTTTTC
>NW_007249972.1:213322-214696 GCF_000164805.1 Carlito syrichta | reverse complement strand
CCCCCCCCACTGCTTTAGGGGTCCCCAGTGTCTGTTCTCATCCTTGAATCCATGTGTACCCATGCCCCTGTCTTTAACATGAAGGTGGCTATGAGTCCTCTAACTGAGCTGGTCTGTAGTACCTTAAGACATCAGGCCATTTTTAAAGTGTCCTCTACCCCAGGTAATTCTAATGGGCAATCGTTGACTAAAAGACAGAGAGGGCTCAACAACCATTAGGGATGAACAGTAATAATCATAGTAGCAGGCTTTGCAAAGATCAGTCTAAGAACATGGATCATGTGCTGCTTCACTGGCACCCAACTTTCAAATTATATTTATCTACAGCTAATTACCAACTTCTCCCGAGACTGACCTCATAGCTTTTGTAAAATTCAATGTCTATGTCTTTTTGATGCCTAACAAGATTTTCCCTAGCCTAACACCTTTTCATGTTTCATGTCTTGGATTAAATACCAGTTTCCCAAGGGAGTCTTCTCTCACCTCTAATCTGAAGCCAGTATCTACAATTTGGCTGTACTCAACACCTTCAACTTTAGACTGGCCCAGACACACCACTATGACTTTCTCTCACATACTCCAAATAGAACTTTCAGTTCTCTCTGGATAATCTGACTTTAAAGAAGTGTTCATGGGAGGTCTGATCGTGCATCTTGCATTGGTCTCAGGATGTCTCGCATCACGAAGAATGCATCTCTACACGGTATACTTGGTATCTAGGTCACTGGCAAAACATACACAGGGTCATTAATTAATTAAACATTTTTAAGTCAGGGATGAGCCCAACCCTTTGAGTGTTTAGAAAGCCTTTAAAGATAGGGATAAGCCCAGTGCTGACATGCCAGGGCCAAGCTAGCTTGAGTTATGAGTGAGCCCAGAAGTGTTCTCTTCCACCACTGAGGTCTACTCAACACCTTTTCACCAAAAGCGACTCAAGCTGTTAAGCACCTCAAGCATGAGCCCTCTCCTCAAACAACGTGTCTTCACATGCTGCTATGTGATGCAGGTCCCTCATTGCTCACAAATCTGTTTTACGGCTAGGAGAGGCTGACGTGGGGTCAAAGCCCAGCCACCAGGCAGTTGTGAAGTTGAATCAGTAATCATCTCCTGCAGCACACCAGTGAGGAGATGGGCTGGGTGTGCTCAGACTTTGGGTGCAAATCCCATGGAACCCAGAAAGTCATGCTCCTCTGTAGATTGAAGAAGGGCCAGACAGTAAGCCTATTTTGAATTATTCTCAAAGATGAATGGGTTTATTGAGGGCATGGCTTATTTTTAGCTCTTCTCTTTGTACCATGGCTACATCCTCATGGCATTTTGTTCATTCTGCCTAAACTCAACATAGTTCCTTTTTTTTTTTTTTTTTTTTTTTTT
>NW_007249972.1:199149-213113 GCF_000164805.1 Carlito syrichta | reverse complement strand
CAATCCACTCACCTCAGCCTCCCAAAGGCGCGGGATTACAGGCTGAACCACCCAGCCCGGCTAACCTAGTTGCTTTTAAGACACACTTTCTCCATTTTGACAACACATTCCCTGTCACCTCCCCAGGGGGATGTCAGTGGAGACCTGATCTCAGGGTACAAGGAAAACATATAGATTTAGGGTGTCAGTTGACACTGGACATGCTGTAAATCCCTGAGAAAACTGCTTCTGAATAACTGACAATCTCAAACTTAGACAGATCATCCTGCTTTTTAAAGCCATGATTCTGAAAATGATTATTTTCTCAGAATGTTTTTGATCTCAAGTTAGAATGAACACTATGTTTCCATCAGGCTGGCTTGTTTTCTTGGCTAAAGTTTGTCCTCCCTAACTTTGATTCTCTGCCTTTGCCTACTGTGATGGTCCTCGTGGTGCCGCCAACGCCACAGTGAGAGTAAAGGAAGGAAGAGGAGACCTCTTGTTTCCTATCACCCATGTCTTAAGTATTTTGAGCATCAAATAAAAGATATTTTGATGAGTTTTATCTTTTTTTTTAAACACAAGCAATGTGGCCTTCTCAGAGACAAATGATCTGGGTTCTCTGCCGTTCTTTTCCTTCCCACATACATCAAAGGGGGCGGCCTGGATGTTTCCTAAGGTCCCCTTCACCTTAACATTGTGACCTGTGAAATGGCTTTTTAGTAAAAGTGCCAGAGTAGGGTGGGGCCATCATGCATGTCATCCAGGTGACAAGTGTGTGTGTGAAACAAAGAGTCCTGGATCAGTAATCAAAGTCCTTGTAAAATAAACCACAGTGGGACCTTCCTAAGCCACTCCAAAGCTTAAGCTATGGAAGCTGTAACTGGGGTCATGTTGATCACTGGAAGGAAGGTTTTAAAAATAAAATCATTCATACAGATCAGAGTCGCTGTTAAGAGAATGAATAGAAGGACCCCTGAGAAATCATTTCTTAGCTTCTAGATTTCAGGTCTCTATCCAGTTTAAAATATAGCTACATAGAGTCCCCCTCATCCCCACCTACCCATAATCCAATTCTAGCAACTGTAATGGAGTTAAAATTTGTCAAAGGTAATAGCAAGATAATAGTAATTGCTAATGAGGGAGGCCATAATTTTAAACGTTAGGTAAAGAAAATGAAAGCTTAATTTGAAAGACATTTTAGAAATCTGCACTGGTTTTATAATACCAAATTATGCTAGAAACTTTTATATTAAAAGAAATCACAGATCTGTTTTCAGTAGACTCCAGTGGAGAGTACTTCAAGCTAACATCATGATGCTTCATATTCATGCCTTAGTCCTGCTCTAAATTGCTGTACAATCTTAGAAAAACGTCTAAATCTCTAGGGTCAAGTTCCCCCAGTTACAATGAATAACAGATTCTCAAGACATTTTCACGTATTTCACTCCTGGTAGGTGAGTTAAAGGAAATTTATTAAAAACATTTGTGACCGCTCTTTAGATATTGTATTTCAGATAAAAGATACTGTAGCATAGCCAAGGCACCATGTTTAACTTTGACATACCTTGTATGCCCTAAATTTTGTTTGTAAATAAAACCTTATAAATGTGTTAAGAAAGAGTATGAGATGCATTTGTAAAGTGAAGCATTCTTTTAAAACTCTCTCATTGGTAAACATATAAGTCCACATCTTCAAAATCAAATTTTCTAGAATCATAATCCACCTGCAGTGCTGTTTATGTTAAAAACACAAAGCTCTTCATGGAAGTAGCTGCAAGAGCTATTCTCATGTCATGGAAGTAGCTGTAAGAGCTATCTTCATGCAAGTATAGTGCCACACTTTAAGGAGCACCAACTGTGTGAATGATCCAGAACCTAATAGGAAACTTCTAACGTTGGGGAAAAGACTTCTTCAGAAATTTTGAAATATAGGACATTAAAGAATAACCAGAAATCACAAACAAACTGTTTTTCAAGCTTGTTTTCAATGTCTATCATTTTACTAAAAAATAATAATAAATTCATTGTACAGGTAAAAATGACAGATATACTACTCCGATATTTGTTTCTTGTTGCAGAAGAAACCTTCAAGGAAAAATGTTTGCTAGCGTATCATCATTAACATAACTTACCCCAAAATAGAATAAGTTTAAAAATAAAGAGTTCTTGGGGGTGGTATATTTATATACAGACACATACACAAATGTATACTATTTTTATATTTTCTGATTTAACAAAGAGATGCTCAAGGAAAATTGGAGACCTGATTGAAAAGTCTGGAATTCTTTCTTTTATTTTCCGCAGCACTTAAACCGTCTGTTTGAATCACTTGGCATAGGTGAATTGTCTTGTATCTTCTCATGCATGTATTTCTTGTCTGTACAACTAGAAAGTGAGTTCCTGGAAGGAAGTTCCCTGTGGTACTAAACTCAATGCCTTGTACATAACCTGGGCGCATGAATTAATGATTGGCATGTGCATTTGCAGGGAAGAGCCTGGTGGGATACACTCAAACCCTTTATTCATTGATTTACAAAATGTACAGTATTTACAAAGTTTAGGCATTAATCTCGTATTGACATGAATGCCGTGGAGAGTCTAAAAATAAATATGTGGCACATAGCTTAATATACACATCATGGCTCTTTACACTTCAAGTCATCACCAATGGTGAGATTTAATGGAAAGTTTAATGTGGTAGAAAAGTCAGATGACTGACCAGTCCTGGACCTTCCACGTGAATGGCCCTTCCTTGGCTCCTTGAAGTTAGGGATGTGAGCAAGCGATTTTCTTCCAAGGGAATTAAACAGGAGCTATCTGATAGGCACATGGGATGCATGCAGCAACATCTGTGCAGAGTCTGCAAGAACTCCGGGTGGTGGGTGAATCTGCATCATTGTGGACCTGATCCCTGTACACCAGCCAAGGAAGCTTTGGTGTGGTCACTTGTTTCTTATTCAACCGCATGCAGGACTTGGAGGATGTCAGCGGAGTGGAACCATGCACAAAAATGGTACTTATTGATATGTACAACATGAAATTTTCAGTGTCTTATAGCATCTTTAGATGCAAGATCAACTGTTTCCTCTTTTAGCAAGAGGGATGAATGAGAAAGCCATACCCCACTCCCCAACCCCACACAAAAAAATCATCATTTAGGGATACATGCAAATGGTATCCTGTGATAAACCCCATGTGATAAGACGACTGAATTCCTTGATATCAGGCCTGGAAGCTTTCCTAAGGGGTAATTCCAACCATCCTTTCCTCTTCAGTCTTACCTCATCCCATATAACCTAAATCTGAAGGAAAAGGTTTCACATTACTGAGCTTCCTTGAGCTTCAGTACCTTAATTTGTGAAGTGTAAATACTAACAATATTCCTTACAGGATTCTTGTGGGGATTTTACGACCTAACTTATGTAAAGTGCTAAGCATAGTGCCTGGCATGAAGGAGGTGCTTAATAAATGTCTTGCTTTCTCTCCCTCTACTCTCCTCATCCCAATGATAAGCAACATATTGATAAGCCTACCAAACTCTGAATTAAGGCCTTTTGATGCAATTTAGATTTTTTTTGTATCAGTGTTACTGCTGTCAGTTCATATTTAATCCCTGAGGGGTTCTCATTTTATGAGCCAGAAACATTTTCTTGCGCAGGGCAGATGGACCCTGACAACACTGTCCTCTTTTTCAGCCAAAGCTTCACCAAGGGTCACACAAACACACCCCACAACTCTGCACAGAAACTTAATCCAGTGATGGTCACCATCTGAATACTTCTGGGACAACATCACCAAGGAAACCAGGAGAAAAAGATCCTTAGGCAAACACATTGCTCTTGCTCACAACATGTTAATTTTTTTCAACACTGGTGCAAGTATTATAGATAATTTTCAATAAACATATATTACAAGGTCTACCACTGTTGAAAAATACATATTCTAATTTGATCACTTTTGCTCAGAATAAAGATTTTTTTTTTAGAATATATTTTAGTTTCTAGTTATGTCATACAAAAATAAATATTGCTTAAATGATTTACAAGGAAGAAGAAAAAGTGTAACTTGGGGTGTCAAAAATATAGGAAGGATGGCGAAAATTTTATCATCTACTTCAAATGCAATATCTAAAAAAAAAAACCCAAAACAAACAAACAAACTTCCCATTGGGTCTCTTTACTAGTCTGGCAATCATTTCACTGATCTGCCTTCTCAACCTGGCATACTATGCCTTCTTTCCCTGTCAATCTAGAGACAATTTAATGCAGAACCTTTTCCTTAAAGTGAGGAAATGACTTAAATGACTGGGGATTGGCGTGGGGAGTAGGGGGGTGGGGGGCGAGGGAGGTCTGGGAGGGTGGTGCAGGGCTCTTTGATAGTAGAAACTACATTTGGAGGAAGAAGCTGACTGAACCATTTATTGGGTCCTCAAAAAATGAACTAGAACCAACCTTCATTCGGAAACCCTCTCTCTGTCAAAATGACTTACATCTGGACTGAACCCCACATCTGGAGAAAACCCCACCCTGCTTTGGGACTCTTTGGACACCATTGACCCATTTCCAGGGTCTCATGAAGCATAATTAGGTGCCAAGTTAATTATATGAAAGGATAACAGCCACGTTATGGACAATAACTCCATTAAGTTGGGGAAAATCCTTCTCCAGCCACCCCTACAAATACAACACACTTTTAGGATTGCCTTATCATCCTCCACACAGGGAAGAGGGAATATGATTCCCAGCACTGGGAATAGAATGCTGGGAAAATTAGGTTACTACTCCAGGGACTAGATCAGAACTTCCAAGGCTTTTAAAACTTTCCAAAGTTTTAAAATTCTAAAGCATAAGTGAATTCATGATTATATGTAAATCAGCGGTTCCTTATCTTTCTCCTGAAAAATATACAACTATGCATGTCAATGTAACATGTCCCTACCATCTCAGCAGGTCTCAGGACCTGCATCTCATGCATGTATTCTTCTGCATGAAGAACCCCAGCTCTCAATCAATGCAGAACTATTTCTTGGAGTGAAAACAAAGGTTTGTGGTTTTGACTGGCTTTGATGGGGTCTTGTTTAGACTGGAGATGACTACACTGAAGCAACGCTTATTGCTCATGGTGAATGAGTGGCAATGCTTGGCCATGATGACATCTGAGAGTGAAACTACTGTCAAGCCAATGACTCATGCATGACTGTGGACCGTTGAGATCCCCATAGGTCACTACTATACACAGCGCTGTTGAGCTGCTATAACGTGAGTCCTAACCACAACCACAAGCAGGACACGAGCACTGACATGCAGTGAGGATGTCCATTTGTCTGATTTATAGGTGATGTCGTGGAAAATGTAGCATCAGTTTCATTTCGAGGAAGTGGCAAGTTACAGATATTTCCTTCACAACAGGAAGTGCAGACCTGAAAGAAAGAAAGAGATGAAGAAATGTAATGAGAAGCTAGCTGATCTTTGAAGACTGGGGTTTTTGAAGGAACTGTCTCTCTCATGGCAAGTCTTAAATGAGAATTACCTGTTCTACAAAGGAGAGACCAGGCCTACTTTTAAGAAGAGGGGGTGGGGAAGTGGAAAGGGTCAGGATTGGCAGTAGTAGGCAACTGCCGGGGCGGGGGGGCACATTTAATCAACAATGGTGCCTGCATAATGAACATTTGTACACTTAACCCTGAATTGTACCCCACATCTTTAAAATAAAAATTAAAAACAAAATAAAATAAAAAGAAGGGAGGGGATAATATTTCATCTGGAGGCAACGTGGTCAAAATGAAACTCCAGTCTAAACTTCAAGAGTTCTGTTTTTGACTCCCATCATGTGGTTCTTACAAAGTTTTGCAACCTTCTTAGGCCTTAGTTATTCTGCCTATGAAATGAGGATAACAAAGCTTGTCCTTTTGTTTTTCAGAGAGGCTCTTTCTGACTACTTGAGGAAACTGTTAAAAGGGTAAACTTTCATTTTCCAAGTTGTTACAGAGAGAGTCAGTGGCAACAACCCAGGTAAATTAAACTTGAATATTTACTTTCATTAGAACTATCTGCATAATCATCTCTGTTCTCACTGGGTGAGGTAAAGTTTGAAGGGTTTTCATTTATCCAGTTTTATACTGTTTTACTCCCGGAACATAAGAAAGAAATAAACCCACAGGGTTAGTGACATTATTTTAGGACATGGCTACATAAGCACAGACTGGCTGCTTCAACATCATCTGGGATTTTGTTAGAATACAGAATCTCAAGGCCAGGTGTGGTGGCTCACACCTATAATCCCAGCACTTTGGGAGGCCGAGGGGAGAGGATTGCCTGAGTCCACAGGTTCAGGACCAGCCTGGGCAACTTGGCAAGACTTCATCTCTACAATAAATCAAAAATTAGCAGGCATGGTGGTGCATGCCTGTAGTTCGAGTTACTTGGAAGGCTGAGGCCGAAGGATTGCCTGAGTCCGGCAGGTCAAGGCTGCAGTGGCCATGAGCATGCCACTGTACTCCAGCCTGGGCGACAGAGTGGGACTCCAACTTAAAAAAAAAAAAAAAAAGGAATACAGAATTTCAAACCTTGCCCCAGACTGAGAGAATCAGAGCCTGCGTTTTCACAAGATCATTAGGTGATTCATAGTCCTAGGATAGTTATATAGTCATTATCCTGCAGAGATTTGAGCCTTTGGTCACAGTTGACATGGGCTAGGAAGACAGTATAATGTTGAGAGGGACTGGAGGTCAGAAGTGAGTTTGGATTTGGTCCCTGTCACTTACTAGCAGTGTGATATGAACATATGACATAACCTCTCTGATCCTTAACTTTCTCCTCGGTAAAGAAGCCACAGTGATGCCTGAGGGCCAAACCCAGCTTGCTGGAGAGGTCAGGGAAAGCCCTTAGTTTTATCCATTTCAAACCAGGAGCAAGTAGACAGATTATATTTTAATATTTAATTATTAGCATATTAGAGAGGTTGCTTGAAAAGTAGGTGTCTGAATCTTAAGAAAAATAAACCCTTATGAATGTGCTCTTCCAACATATCAAGAGTGAGTTGCCCCAAACCACCATGAAGGCAGCTTCACAGAAGTGGCAGATGCTAAATAAAGGTCAAGGTCTGATAGGTTCAGCTTACATGTACAGGCAACCTTGAACTACCAGCAGGAGGGAGGAGGGTCAGGCTGCCTTTCTCTGATTCTCTCCATGCTTCCTCAAGCTGCCCTGAAGTTCATTTTACATTGAGTGCTTCTATATACAGGCACAGATGAAGTTTATTATTTTTATTTATTTATTTATTTTGAGCTGGAGTCTCACTCTGTTGCCCAGACTGGAGTGCAGTGGCCGCTCCCGGCCACCGCAGCCTCGACCTGCTGGGCTCCGGCGATCCTTCCGCCTCAGCCTTCCAAGTAGCTGGAACTACAGGCGTGCGCTACCACGCCCGGCTCATTTTTTGAGTTATTGTAGAGATGAGGTCTCGCCTGCCCAGGCGGGTCTCGAACCCGCGGGCTCAGGCAATCCACTCACCTCAGCCTCCCAAAGGCGCGGGATTACAGGCTGAGCCACCGAGCCCGGCTCTACAGATGAAGTTTAAAGGGAGCAAAACCCACAGATGGTTCTCTTGTCATGTATCAAGTGACTTAAAAGCCAATGGAGACCTCCCCAAACTGACATCCCAATCAAGACACGATCAAAGCTAAATTGTCCATGGTGAATGAACTGGTAGCTCTGCAAAGCTTTACCATGATGGCCATAACTGGTGCTTGTTCTTCTTCCTTTTGGTAGCTTTATTACTTTCTTCTGAGTGAAGGACGCATTTACAATAATGTTTAATGCCCTCATGGTGTGTGTTTATACAACGTGTACCAGTTGTCTCTGCTCTGGTATAAATTTGTATTCTTTCAGCGCAAACAGGAAAGGAAGCATCTTTTGATAGATATGAAGGCAGCCTACATAGGGAAGTAAGAATCTGCTCAGGAGCCCAGGCATATGTATGATGTGGGGGGAGGCTGTCTATACTGTACTGGTCACTTGCTTTATTTCCCAGACCTTGTAGCCTTCATGCTCGGAGTCTCTGCAGCCAGTGGATAAGCACTCTTCCAGTGGGACACAGCGTTTGGTGACAGAGATACTGTTTCCTGTGACTTCCATGGTGTGCTGAGTGTAGCAGTATCTGGTCTCTGTCGACAGAGGAAATACGTTTTACTTGAGATGGAAAATGCTAGCCCAACCTGCCTAAAAGGAAAACAACAGAAATGTCAATTCTCTAATTCCTGAAAAGATCTAACAGCACATAGGACGTACACTGTGTTGAGTTCATGTCCAATAATCCCACAGATCTCCTTGGAGAGATTCACTGTGCCATAGTAGGAGAACAGCCTTCAAAGAAGATTGATCTTTCTGCCCAATGTTATCCCCATAAACCGAGACACAGTGGTATCACTCATGCCTTTCAATAAATTCGCCACTATATTGGTTTTCATTATTAGGGAATGATTTTCATTTGGGGGGACTGATTTAAGAGGTAAGAGTCATAGTAATTTTTTCAGGAAGATGAAGTGGTTGGAAGTTCAAAGAACACAGGGTTAAAAGAAGTTAGGCAGGTAACAGTGGTCTTAAGGAGATAAAAGATTATAGCAGAGGCTGGTGTCTCTCTCTCTCTCTCTCTCTCTCTCTCTCTCTCTGTGTGTGTGTGTGTGTGTGTGTTTGGGAATCTGCTATTCACAAAGGCAGACCAATTAAAAAATAGATTCATTTTATCTGGAAAAAAAATGACTTTATCCAAAAGAAAGAACTTCTTGCTGATGTGCATAGCTGGGTCCTAGGGTGCATTATAGAATAACACTGGCCCAACAATAAAGGTTTTCCACAATTGAGAGCCTTCATTTCTCCCTGGCAGGATTTCAGTGTCTTTCTAGGAGGATGGATAAAGACCATGGCGGGAGTTTCCAGAGGTCCCTTTATGTCTCATGAATCTGAAATCTTGAGATTTCTTCCAAAATTCCTTGGGGAATTTTTTATTTGTAATTAAAAACTAAAGAAAAATGGCTTTGTCAATGTAATTCTTTAAGGCCTTCAGGCAGTGTTCAGCTTTCTAAGCCTGGGATTTAGGAGAATGTTCTTGCTCTCTTTTCACATTAGGAAAGAAAATGAATAATTCTTAAGAAATGTCACTGAGCTGTTTTTCATCCATATCTTGGACCCAACTTTGCGTGCTTTATATGTTTTGGATATTTAGTGACTAATGTGAAATTATGACCTCCTATGATATTATTTATTAGGCACTAAAAACTCTCCCCACCAGATTCTGTCATGATTTTGGCAGTTTTTAACCAAAGCTCTAATGTCCAAAGAGGAAAGCTCGAGAATTTTAGGTCCTGAGAATGAGCTAGTACAGGCCACACTGACACATTTTGGGAGTCATGGAAACTCAGGGGTTTTGATGGTCTTTCTAGACACCCCCACCTCACAGGGATCCCAAATGGCTTCCAATCAAGTGAGACTAAGAGCAGCAATCTCCCCAGTGGTGGTGCTATGGCGGGTGTGCCTGGGCAGAGCCTGCACCAACATCATCCCCCAAATACTGCCCCCACACTGCACCTCGGCTGGAATCTTTTTCCCTGGAATCAGATTGAGGTATCTAGAGCTAGCTCAGTATCCCATGGATCCTCCAGGGCTACAGCTAGGTTAAGTAGTGTCACCCTGGGAGCTCATACGAATAGTTAAAGTTTTACACCTGGTAATGATTCTCCCAAAGCCCTAAACTATTTCAACAGTGAAATGATGGTTTTTTACAATGAAGAGGAGGCAGCAGCTCTCCTCTGTTTTTTTGTTTTTTTTTTTAAGACTCTAGCAGGTTTTGACAAATGGTGGCCAGTGACCTGAGAGATTTACCACATTTTCAAAATAGGACTGTTTAACTTCTTTGGTATCAGACTCGATGGACGTTTATGGCCATGATAGGTTCATCTTTCCCACCCCCATTTCAACTTCAAATATGGTTAATAAAATCAGGAATGTTCTTATCTCCTGTCTCCTCTTCATGCAGACAACTAAGAACAGCTGCCAGAGGTTTTATGGCTCCAAATGTAAATCTGAGCAGATAAGATCTAGGCTTATAGAATAAGTAAATCATTACAAATATTCAGTTTGGGAAATTAGGTTTGTCCCCCCAAGTAGTGTATTATCTTGTTTTAAGTAACTCTTAAAATAACAATTTGTGAACTTGATATGACTACTTTTTTGTTCATACGTTTCTGTCTATAACAAGCTGTCTTAATTGATTAATGGGGCACTTATTCCATTGAATGAAAATAGAGGCAACAGCTGATGGAAATATGTTTTCAGGAAAATATGAAAAGTACCTAAGAAGCCAATTCTTACCATTCTGGGGGGAGAAGGGCGATCAGTGATGACACTGGATAATAATCTTTTCTTCAGTTTCACCAAGTCTAGCCCATAAAACAAAGTTATATTGAGGACACTGCTGTCACTTCCAGCAGTACAAACCTCAGTACTGAAGCATCAACCCCTCAAAAGTATCCACCCTGCTTCTTATCTAACAAAACCTCTAGGTGAATTATGAAATGTCAATGTGGAAGAGGTTCTGTGGTTAAATAAGTTTTGGAAATGCTCAAATAAAGTTGAACAGGTTTCTTTAGCATGCAGTTTATAAGAGCCTTCAATATAGGTGTAAACTTGTGATCTCCAAAGGTGTGCTGGGGCCAGCAGGCAGAATTTCTCAAGTAGAACAAGGTGGGCCACATGAGGCTTATCACTGGACTGTGGTAGTGATAAAAGCCAGTTTCAGCCACAGAGCATTGTTCTCCATGCATTCTAAATAATCCTTGGGTTAGTAATGAGGTTATATGAGAATCGAGCCTGCTGATAACTTCACACTAAAAGGATTTCAAAGGCTTTTATCTAAAAGATAAAAGATGAATTTGAATTTCTACCAGGTTAGTTTCAGTCTCTAAAATCTCATATTCTGCAACTGCTTGTTATTCCCAGAGACTGTGAAACAAAAATCTTTTACTGTGAGACTCACAGGCATTCAACTAAAATCAGAAATGGGAAAGAGAGCCTAATCAACTATTGGAAAATATAATTTCCATGAAATACACACTCACACACACAGTCAATAATCTAGTTTTGAAGTTAGAAAAAGATCCAAAGCTAAACTACAAATTATCATTTACCCACCATTATTCTGTTTCTAACAACAAAACTATATTTAAACAAAATATACATAAAATGATGTGTATTAAAATGAGACATTTAAAATGTCCAATTGTCTTGTATAAGCCTTTCTCACTACTCAATTATTCTTTGTGGCTCTGCTAGTTTTGGTTTCTTCACAAACATATATAATGATTAGAGTGATTATTAGAGAACAATTCTCTAGGTGCAAGAAAATTAATGAGAGGAAATGAAAAATAAAGGGCTAGTGACATGTGCCTGCGCAGTCCCTGCCCCCATTCCTTACTATTCACTCAGTCCTTCACATCTGCCACAGTAGCGCTGTACAATGACTACTACTCCTGGTGTCAAGTTCCATGCCCTGTTCCCATGTCTGACCACATAGGATCTCTTCAAGGCTTCAAGGCTCAGAATGCTACTATGTAAAATCTCTTCAGTGGAATTCTCCACGATGGACCTCAGAGTTTTGTCTTCCACTATGTTTTCTCCTACATCTCTGGTCTCTTCTCTTCCAACACTTTCCCTAACCTGAACATTGATATTCTGCCATTTTCTGTCTTTGAGCCTCTTCTCATTCAAGTGACCTCACCAAACTTCCAATGCCACACCTTCAGTCTGATTCCTTCTCTTGAGCTACAGAAACAAATTACCAACTATTTCCTGGACACTGCCAGCATCACCTCATACCTTACATGTCTCAAAACAAACATGATCTCCCCCTTCGCCTTGCATCTATTTATCATTTACGTGTGCCTATCTCAGGAAAGGACCTCTTGAGATGTAGCACCTCCATCTTCTCCAGTAACAGACTAGAAATTTAGAATTTGCTCAGCCTTCTCTTCCCAGTCTGGGAGTCTCCAAACTCTCTAAAATGTCTCCATTATCCATCTCATCTTTTCTATTCCATTCTCCATTTATTCAATTCAGAATCTCATCATTTCCTGTTTTCTTTGTCTCTCACATACAGTCTATCACCTATGGAAGCATAAATGCCACCTAATTGTCAAGGAGTCCTGACTGCTGAATTTCGAGGTTTATTTGGCCTACCAGTTAGATTGTTGCTCGCTGCGCACGCTCTCTCTCTCTCTCTCTCTCTCCTCCAAAAGCTTTATGTCAAGTATGTAGGAGTCACTGTACATCCCTGATAGAACCTTCAATTAAATTTATAACTTAGAACATGGGGCAGGTTGAAACTCAGCTCTTATAAATAAAGGTTCTCCTGGATGGAGGCCTCCAACTGTCTCGTCATTGTCTACTGTATACCTTGAGATATACAACTTTTGATGACCCTTCACAACCAAAAATTCTGTGCATCCTCAGCTTGGTCTGGATGCTTTTGTTCCTATCTTCTACTCCAGGACACCTGATGTTCTTCAGGGATCAATCCAAATATAACAAATTCTGTGATTTTCCTTGAGCCTCTTCTCATTCAAGTGACCTCAATTCTGGGGGCTCAAGGACAGTGTTGACATTAATCTTTTCTCCACATTGCCACAGTCCTTCTTAACCTCCTTATTTGGTGTATCTCAGTTTCCTTCTAGATCAGGGTTTCTCAAGCTTGTCACCAGTTATTTTTTACAAACTGTTTTTTTGAAATTAAAACTCTTATTTTGAAATAATCATAGATTTACATGCATTTATAAGAAATAATAGAGAGATTCCCAATACTCTTCACCTAGTTTCCCCAATAAAACACTTTATAAAACTACAGTGCAATATCATAATCAGGATATTGACACTGTCAAGATACAGGACATTTACAAGGCTCTCTCATGTTGATATCCCCCTGGGCTCCACCCTTCCTTAACCCTCGGCAACCACCAAACTGTGCTCCATTTCTATAATTTTGTCATTTTGAGAATCTTGTATACATGGAATCATACATATTACATATAAACTACATGTAATATTTTGAAATTGGGCATTTTCACTCAGATCACTAGAGTCACTGAGTTGTTGTGTATCAACAGTTTGTTCATTTCTATTGTTGATACAATTAAATGGTACATATAGATGTACCAAAGGTGGTTTAACTATTCACTCATTAAATGGACATCTAGATTGTTTTTGGTTTGGGGATATTATTATTAAAGTGGCTATACAAATTTATGTAGAGGTTTCTTTGTGAGCATTGTTTTCATTTCTCTGGCATAAGCACTCAGAAGTGGAGCTGCTAGGTTATATGGTAGTTGCGTGTTTGTTTAAGAAACTGTCAGCCAGGTTTGGTGGCTCAGCCTGTAATCCCACGCCTTTGGGATTGTGAGCAGAACGCAATGCCTGATCCCGAAATTCTTAGACCCATTAGGGGTTCTTCATCACGTGTCTAAAGGCTCCCTCGGGAGAATGGACTCTTCCTGAAATGCAAGGCATGTATTTACGTGCACCTATCTCCCCCAAGTGAAGGGACTCTTTCAGTATGGAGGCCCTTCATTTGATATAGAGCTTTTGCCCTATATTTTGGGACTCCTCAGGTGCTGGACACTTTTTCAAGTGCAGTGGCTCAACCTCAGGTGCAGAAGCTCTTCTTCAGGTATAAGTCCCTCCCCCAGGCACAGGGACTCTTCATCAGGTGCTGGACTTTCTCCCCGTAGAAGGGCTCTATCTTAGGTGCAGGACTCTTTCTCAGATCCATAGCTCTTTCTCTGGTACAGGGATCTCCCTCAGGTGCAGGGGTCCTCCCTCAGGTAGATAGGATCTTCATCCTGTGTCTGGGGTACATCTTCAGGTGCAGGACTGTCCCTTAAGTTGAGGGGCTCTTTCTCATGTTCAGGAGTACTTCCTCCTCGGTCCAGGCCTCTCCCA
>NW_007249972.1:108354-199129 GCF_000164805.1 Carlito syrichta | reverse complement strand
AAAAAAAAAAAAAAAAGAAACTGTCAAACTTTTTTCCAGAGTGGCTGTACCATTTTTCATCCCCACCAACAATGCATGTGTGATCTAGTTTCTCCTCTTCCTTGCCAGCATTTTGTGTTGTTGCAATTTTTTTTTTTTTTTTTGAGTTGGAGTCTCACTCTGTCGCCCAGACTGGAGTGCAGTAGCATGCTCCCGGCCACCACAGCCTCGCCCTGCTGGGCACTGTTGATCCTTCTGCCTCAGCCTTCTAAGTAGCCACAATTACAGGCGTGCTACCATGCCCAGCTAATTTTTTATTTATTGTAGAGATGAAGTCTCACCAAGTTGCCCAGGCAGGTCTCGAACCCACGAGTTCAGGCAATCCACTCACCTCAGCCTCCCAAAGCACAGGATTACAGGCTGAATCACTGAGCCCGGCCTTGTTCCCATTTTTCATTTTAGCCATTCTGATAGATTTATAGTAATATCTTCTGCTTTTTATTTGCATTTCCCTAGTGGCTAATGATTTGAATATTTTTTCATGTGTTTATTTGACATCTTTTTATCTTCTTTGGTAAAATGTCTGTTCATGTTTTTCTCATTTTCTAATTGTGTATATATATATTTTTTGACTGATGAGTATTCTAGATAGCAGTCTTTAGTCAGACATATGATTTGCAAATATTTTATGCCATTTCATAGTTTGCTTTTTAATTCTCTTAACAGGGTCTTATGTGGAGAAAAAGTTTAAAATTCTGATGACGTCTAATTTATTATTTTTTTATTTTATGGGTCATGCCTTTGGTGTCACATCTAAGAATTTTGTCTAACCCTAGATTATGATTTTTCTCCCTTGTTTTTTTTCCTAAATGTTATATAGCTTTACATTTCACACTTAAGGCTGTGATTCATTTTGAGTTAACATTTGTAAAAGGTATGAGATTTAGATTGAGATTCATTTTTTTGCCTGTAAATGTCCAGTTCTTCTAGTACCATTTGTTGAGAAGGCTATCTTTCTTCCACTGAGTTGCTTTTGTATCTTTGTCAAAAGTTACTTGTGTATGTTTTTAAGGGTATATTTACATATTCTGTTTTATTAATATGTGTCTATCCTTCTGCCAATATCACAATCTTGATTATTGTACCCATATATTAAATCTTGAAAAAAGGGTAGATTGACTATTTTTACTTTATTATTCTTTTTTAAAAATTGTTTTAGCTATTCCATTTTCTTGCTTTTCCATGTAAATTGTAGAATAATATTGTCTATGTATATTAAAAAATTCTTGCTGGTATTTTGACAGGAATTGTGTTAAAGTATATATCAATCTGCAAAGAATCGACATTTTACTATGTTGAGTCTTTCAATCTATGAGCACAGTAAGTTTTTCCATTTATTTAGATTTTCTTTTCTTTCAGTCATATTCAGTAGGATTTTTTTCTTTTCTTTTCTTTTCTTTTTTTATGGGTTGTGGACAGGGGAAAGGAGATGAACCTATGATGTAGCTTTAAGGGTACAAATACTGTACATGTTTTATTAGATTTACTTCTAAGTATTTAACTTTTCTCAGCAATTATAAATATCTATTTTAAATTTTCATGTCCACATGTTAATTAATAGCATATATAAATAAAAACAAGTTCTGTATGTTTAACTTGCATTCTATGACCCTGCTGAACTTACTTTAACTTATGTTCTAATTTTTTTTCAATTTGTTGGAATTTTCTACATAGAAACCATGTCATCTATGAAAGGGGACAGTCTTACATCTTCCTTTCCAAACTGTGTGCCTTTTAATTATTTTTCTTGTCTTATTACACTGGCTGGAACATACAGGACTACACTAAAGAAAGGTGGCAAAAGTAGACATCCTTGCTTAGTTTTCCATCTTACCAGGAAAGCATTCAGGTTTTCACCATTTAGCATAATTTTAGCAATAGAATTTTTTAAAAAAATATATGTTCTTTATCAAGTTGAGGAAGTTCTCTATTCTTTCTAGGTTGCCTCCTTCCTGGTCTTTTGACTAGAGAAAGCAAACTTTTGTTGGGGTTTATTTTGTCATTTCCTGTGGCATTTTCAGGTTATCGACTTCTTCAGCTCTAAATCTAGAATATATGAGACCCACAGAAAACCCAGTGACTTCATCACTGTGGTGTTCCTTGGATTCTGAAGTCCTTAACTAGTCTGTCATTTTCTCTCTACCTTTCAGAGTCTTTTGGTTGTTTTGTTTGTTTGTTTTTTTAAATATGATGCTCAGAATTTTTAGTTGTATTTGGCAGAAGGAACAGAAAAATGCATTGGCTCCATCTTCCCAGAAGTGGAAGTTTTCAGCACTTCTGACATTTTGGGTTAGGTAATTCTGTTTTGGGGGACTGACCTGTGCATTGTAGGATATTTAGCAGCAACCCAGCCTCTTTTCACTAGATGCCAATTTCACCCCCAATTGTAACAACCAAAAATGTCTCCAGATGTTGATGTTGACAAATATTCTTTGGGGCTGGGGAGGGAAAATTGCTCCTGGTTGTGACCTACTCCTCTAGATTATAAATTTTGTGAGAATAAAGTCTTTTCTTGTAGATGCTTGTATTCCCCCCAACATATAATACAGGGCCTTGCACACCATAGCAGATGCTTTATTATCAAAAGAGATGGCTGGTGGGAAGGATATATCTAGCTGAGGTCTTTCCCTCAAAGTTGAACCAAATTAAAGCATTTTAATTTAGTTATATGATGTCTATAACATCTTTGCCACTTCTGTATTTTGAATGGTCTTATCAAGTTTGAAAGTGAAATAATACTACACTTCTACCAGCAGTGCAATTTTCATATAGTATAGCCATTTTGGAAAACAGTCAGTTTACTAAAAGTAAACTTATACATTTTATAAGCCTGAAATTCCACTCCTAGTATATAGCCAACAGAAATGTTAAATCCTAGAATGCGCATAAAAAAACTATTTGTGCAAACTACAAAAGTGACAATTGTGAATTATGAAAAGTGAATGAATTATGAAATATATTTACATAACATTGAGAATAAATGGATTACAACTAAATCTAAACAATGGTTGAACCTCACATAATATTGAGTGAAAGAAGTCAGACACAAAAGAGTATATACTGTATGACTATATTTCTATAAAGCATTCAATAGGATGCAGAACTTTAATCTATGCTATTGGAAATCAGGAGGGCAACTATATTAGTTTTCTAGGGCTGTCAATAAAAGTACCACGGAATGAGTGATTTAAACACAAGTTTTCTCACAGTTCTGGAGGCTAGAAATTTGAAATCAAGGTGTGGGCAAGGCTGTTTCTTCTGAGGCCTCTCTCCTTGGTCATCTTCTTCCTGTGTCTTCACATTATCTTCCTTCTATGCTTGTCTATGTCCAAATCTCTTCTTATAAGGACTCCAGTCAGATTGGATCAGAGCCCACTGAATCAGTTCATAAAACTTTAATTTCCTCTTTAAGGATCCTGTCTCCAAATACAGTCATACTCTGAGGTGCTAAAGGTTAGGATTTCAACATAAATTTGAGGGACATGACGCAGTCCATAACAGTGACCCTTGGTGGTGGAGAAAGTTACTGAAAACAGGTGTACGGGGAGCTTCTGAGCTGCAGGAAATGAACAGTTTCTTAATTGGAGTGCTGCTATTATGGGGTGCTCAATTTGCAAAAATCCATCATACTTTTTACTATTCTGCATGTATGTTATCCCTCAATTCAAAGTTCAGTAAAATTGAAAGTGAAAGAAAAAGGAACCCAAGATGAAAGAAAATAGACTTAAGGAAAGGATGAACTACAAATTGAGTTGCAAATAAGATGAATTATTTAAAGCTTATCCTAATTAGGAATTATTACACAGTCTCTAGCTTCCAAGTATCAGATAATTTTCATGGCTTTCCTGCTCTTATCAGTTACCCTCTATAGATCTCATAAAAAGATACATTTACTTCTCTTGTCCCATGTAAGAAATTCTTCAATTCGTTTTTTACCTTTAGCACTTTAAAAATAAACAAATGCTCATCAACCTAGTTGAGTCATCTCCTTTACCCTGTGGTCAGCACATCTTGAGAAAGTTGCCAGATACTTCCCTGTTTTGTTTTTGTTTTTAATCATCCATATTGCTTAAGGACAGCTGACACTCTTACTTGAAGAATCTCTCTTTTAAAAGAAATCATTGAAATTTAAAAAGCAAAGTACTGATTACCAGGCACAGTCCAAAAAGTACGGAAAGGTAGTCAGGATAAACAGGACTTCACAGTGGACAGTGGTTAGAATAAAGTGATAAGGCAAAAGCATCAAATGGATGTGTCCTCTCTGAGGCAATCGTATTAACAGAAAATATGTGGACAAAAACACTATAAGTTGGAGAAGTTTAGATGCTCTCAACATACCAACCACGTCTTGTATAAGCAGATAGAACTTAAAATTAAAAACTTATTGTAAGTGTTCTAAGAGCAATTCTGAGAAATATAATGCCAGCTGAGATGGACTAGTTTGCGTCATTTTACTAAGAAACAGAACAAAGTTAAAGTAGCCAAATAAAATGAAAACAACAAAAAAATCTGTGGGAAAGCATAGGAGAGCTACAAAGGCAGACTGGATCTGAAGAGCAAGGTACCGAAGAAAAGAGAAGCTTGTTAAGTGGAGCTTGACATTCTGTACCTGTTCTCCCACTGAGGCATTTGCTGATTCAAAAGTTGCACAAGTGGAAAGGCCGAGAAGCCAAGCAGAAAGCTCTGCTAAGGGGCAGAGAAGTAGGGCAGAGCTTTTGTCAGTCTCGCAGGGTTTGGGAGCACAAACAGGAGTTCAGAGGTAGCAGGGCAGCCAGGGGTGAAGAGAGGTGCAGAGAAGTGAGACTGGTAGTTTTAATATAGAATTCCAGGCTGGTAGTTTTTTTTTCTTTTCTTTTTTACCTTTAGCACTTTAAAAATGTCATCCCAATAACTTCTAATTTCCATTGTTCCTGTTAATACTTCTAAGCATTGTCAAGATTGTGCAGCAACTAGCACTTACATGCACTGCTGGTGAGACTGTAACTGGTATAGTCTCTTTGGAAAACTCTTAGACAGTATCTGGTAAAGCCAATGCTTACATACTCCATTCCTAGCAATCCCACTTCTGGAAAAGACCTAGCAGAAATGCATGAATATATGTATCAAAAGTCATGTATAAGATGTTTGTAGTATCAAGCACTGGAAACAATCCAAATGTCTATTAGCAGTAGAATAGGTGAACTTTGGTATATTCATTAAATGTTCCACTATACATCTGTGAGAAAAATATGAGATTGCTACTCACAAAAACATGAATTAATTTAATATGTAATAGGTTTGAAAGGAGGACATTCTTCTATGACACCTTTCATATGAAATTCAATGACAGTAGTCACAATACTGTCACTTTTGGGGACAGAGTACAATGACTGGGGACCCCTAGGGTTCTATTGCTTCACATGAGTGGTGGACACACAGCATATTCACTTTGTAAAAATTCTCAAGCTATGCACTTACAATCTGCTCACTTTCCAGTATGTATGTTAAACTTTAATTAAAAATTGCTTTATTAAAAGAAGTCTGAGACTTCCACTTAGCAAGATGACAGCAACATGACAAAACAGATCATCTAAGAACCATCTTATTATATAATAGCCAAAAGTGTAGAATAAGATATAATTAGCACCTTTTCGTAAATGTACAAATAAATCGTCTAGAAATGGATATCCCAAGTATCAACACTGGATACTGATTTCTCTATCCTAGAAAAGAGGGGATGTTGAAAGGTAAGCCATAAGAATTTGTAAGGCAGCCGGGCTCGGTGGCTTAGTCTGTAATCCCATGCTTTGGGAGGCTGAGGTGAGTGGATTGCCTGAGCCCGTGGGTTCCAGACCCACTTGGGCAACTTGGCAAGACTCATCTCTAGAATAAATCAAAAAATTAGCTGGGCATGGTAGTGTGTGCCTGTAGTTCCAGCTACTTGGAAGGCTGAGGCGGAAGGATCGCCGGAGCCCAGCAGGTTGAGGCTACAGTGGCTGGGAGTGGCCACTGCACTCCAGTCTGGGTGACAGAGTGAGACTCTGACTCAAAAAAAAAAAAGAATTTGTAAGGCTTTAGGTACTCATGGGATTTAGAGGTAAAATGGAGGCCCTTGTATTAATGAAACAATGAAATTGGAGAGCTATATCCTAAATGTAAAGTTGCCTAAAAGAGAAAAATCCACCCCTTAGGTTAAGCAAAACAAAAAGTTTGTCTGTTTCAGCCTGGTCTCTGTCTGAAAAATGTCAACAATAAAGAAATCTTTTCTGAAAATTTGTAACCAACGTCTTGTCTTCAGTTAAGCTGATGGTCACATTTATCGTTTCTGCTTGTAACAAGAACTATCAGACAACTGATCTAGAAAGAGCCATCAGGGGACATGTCCAACTTTTTCTTTACTTTCATAGAATAAAGTGAGTAGCATAGAAGCTGGAACCAAATGGATATGTATGCCCTCTTTCAAAATTTTCCTTGTTCTGATTTTATGTCAGCAATAATTTCAAACGAAGATTTTTGCCTTAGAGGATGGCATGTGTACTTCATAATTAAGAAGGAACATAATACCCTTGGCTTAGGTACCCTCCATTGAGAACGCCTTTTTTAAAAACTGTAATGTTTTTGATTTGACATTTAATTCCACAGACTCTTAATAACCATTTATTCAGTCCCTCTCTCAATGAGCTTTTCATCTTGCGGCACAGAGAAAAGTCATGGCAAAACGACGTGAATTCAAGCACGTGACACTCAGCTCTTGTTTCACTTCATCAGTTCCTTCAACTGGTCCCTCATATAATATGATTTCAAGATCCTTTCCCATTCTGGCTCACAAAGTCAAGAAAATTGAACAGATTCATGAGTGGCTGATGACATTAAAGCTGTTACAAGGGAAGTGCTTAGAGACCAAAAACTAAGTGGAAGCCAAGCAAGTGAAGCAGCGAGGTTCAGTTATAGAGGGCATCTGAAGTCCTCATTTCTAGGAAAGGAGTATGGTACCATGAATCTGTAAGTGCCTGAGGTGCAAATAATGTAGTGGAGGAGGACGTACTTACATCACACACATTCTGAAAACAGAGTGACAGGTAACCTGAGTTAGCCAGAGTACAGCCAGTGGATATCCCCATTGCTGTCAGAATGATTCCAGTCAGGGCAAAGCTTTCCTGGTGCTTATTTGACCAAATGTTGATGCACAAGTCTGCTAAATCCTTCAGTGTCAGTCACTAAAATATGGTATGTCCCTAAGCACATGAATGTGACAGTTTAGCTTTTGAAAATTCTTGAAATTCAGTGAATTCCCTACGCAATCTGGGATATGGGCTTATTCCATGTAGAAAGATTAAATATTCAGGTGAAATGACTTTTTCACTTTCAACAAGTTATTTTCACATAATGTGATGATTAAACCTGGTTAAGTATGTCACAAAACAAACTAAAACCAGGAATGTCTTCGAAAGCCAAGATACCCCGCCATAATAGCTTTTGAGCTGCCCTTACTAAGCCTGTTGGTAGTCCTATAGCTGCTTCAGACTAATACTAGCAGAAAACAAACAAACAAACTTAGGGGTAGTTAGTAGATACACTTTATATTTTATTCTAATAATAAAATGCCATTATTTTCACTGTTAGAAAAATCTGGAGAAAATCCAGAGGAAAGAACAGAAGACTCATGGGAAATAGGGCTGTTCAAGATGGGGTGGCTTTATCTCTTTTCAGGTGACACTCCTTTAAGTTCCCACTCCTTACTTGACACCCAAGGCCCCATAAAATTAACCTGGCTCTGTGATTGTGCTTCTATTATTCTCTAGTTCTCCCAAGTCAGGGCTCTCCCCATCCACTGTCTCCATGCCTTTGCTCTGAGTTCCCAGAAGATGTGTCCTCTGCAATGTCCTACCTCCAATTCTTAGGTGTAGGGCTATCACAACCTTCCCAGCACATGATGCTTTCACTGCCCAAATAGCTCTTCTTCCTTTAAACTCTGACAGCACTTACTGCCATGTTTAATTTGGCACTTACCTTTGTCCAGCTATTTTTGACATTTAATATGTCTAGATCTTATCTCCCCAGCTAAACTGTCCATTCACTGAAAGAAGAAAGCAGATTTCGATCTTTCACTGCATAATCCCCGAAGGGGCCTGGCATGGCTGTTTTTTGTAATGAACCTCAGTGCATGACTTTTTATTTATCTCTATGAATTTAAGGACAGAATGATGAAAGTGTAAAAAAGAAAAAAGGGAAAGGATAAGTTGTGTGGAGACCACTCGGTGATACTTTTAGGCGTCTGTACTTTGAAAGGATAGTTTTGATCTCAGAAGGAAGCATCACGATGGAACTTCCTCGTTTCCCTGAGAGTCATTCAAACTTCTGGTCACCTATTTTTCTTTGTGACTGGGATGTACTGGTATACAATCAGACTTGGATGGGGCCCTATGAAACATGGCCCAAAGCCCACAGAGAGTACCAGTTTATACTCCCCGCTTTTCCTCTTCATCATCTCTGCTGAGGTACCTCAGAGCTAAGCCAGTACTAAGAGAAGCATAGTCACAATTTGTTATGGCCTGAATGCGTCCCTCAAAATGCATATACTGAAACTTAATTGCCAATGTAATGGCATAATTAAGAGGCAGGGCCTTTAAGAGGTGATTAAGTCATGAAGGTAGAGCCCTCATGGATTGGATTAGGGCCCTTATAAAAAGGCTTGTGGGAGCAGGTTTGCTCACTTCTGCCTTCTTTTGTTCTTCTGCCTTCTGCCATGTGAGGACATATTGTTCCTCTCCTCCAGAGGATACAGCAACAAGGTGCCACCTTAGAAGGAGAGACCAGGTCCTTATTACAACCCTTGATCTTGGACTTCCCAGTCTCCCGAACTGTGAGAAATAAACTTATACTGTTTATAAATTACCTAGTTTGAGGTATTTTGTTATAGCAGCACAAGTGGACTAAGATATACTTCCTGTATACTAGCTCTGACCAGTGGCAACAATTTCAAAAGCTAAAGGACCAGTTTTGTGCCAAAGGAACCAGCCCAAAGGTTACTAGATATACAAGCCAATCATCCTGGTTGTACAGAGTTGCCATTTACAATGGTTCTCAATATTGCTGCATATCAGAACCACCTGGGGAGCTTTTAAAAATCCTTCTGCCAAGCTGCACTATTTAAATATGAATCTCAGCTGGGCTCGGTGGCTCAGCCTGTAATCCCAGCACTTTGGGAGGTCGAGGCGGTGGACTGCCTGAGGTTGAGGGTTCGAGATCAGCCTGGTAAACTTGGCGAGACCTCATCTCTACAATAAAACAAAAAATTAGCTGGGCACAGTAGCATGTGCCTGTAGTTCCAGTTACTTGGAAGACTGAGGCAGAAGGATTGCCTGAGTCCAGCAGGTCAGCACTGTGGTAGCCGTGAGAGTGCTACTGCATTCCAGCCTAGGTGACAGAGTGAGACTCCAACTAATAAATAAATAAATAATACAAATCTCTAGGAAGGGACCCAGGCATCAGTGTTTTAAAAAATTGACCAGGTGACTTCAAACTGCAGCCCAGATTGAGAAACAGTGGTTTAACCATGTCCATTAGCAACATTCATTCTGCAGGGGTAATGTTAGAAAACACTGGCCCATTTAGAAATGAACAGTGACTGTGGAAGGCCATAGGGACAGAACTTATCTTTGATTATCCAGATGGCTGAATATGTAGCTTGCAATTAAGCCAATCTTTAGTGTATCCATGTTTTTCTCTTCCACTGTCTTTTGGGATCCCATTAGCATTTCTACCTAAAGTAAACAAGAAGAATCTAGAATTGATAGCATTACATTTCCTGTTCTATTAGTGGGTAGAGGAGCTCCCAGTGGTTCTTGTCCCTAACTGTTCATTAGAATCAACTGGGAGAATTAAAAACACTGATACAAGTTCTTATCCTCAGTTATGCAGGTTCAATTTGCGTAGAGCTATGGTTCTTAACTCATCACCTAGGAACTCTTTAGAAATGCAGATTCTCGGACCTATCTCAGACTGACTGAATCAGAAACGTGAGTCAGGGAAGGGGTGAGACCAGAAATCTATTTTAATAAGCCTTCCCAAGCATGATGGTGATGCTGAAGTTTACAAACTACCGATTTAGGTAAGGCACAGGTTTCAGTGATTTTTGAAAAGTTCTACAGGTGTTTTTACTAGGAAGCCTAGATGGAGACTCCTGGCTTGGGGGTGGTGGTGGGGGGGGGTTTGGCATTTGTCTTTGAACTTTGGTTTCCGTGCTCTCCCAATTTCCAGTCTCTCATGAGAAACTCCATGGGTGCCATTCATTGGGCTGAGTGTGAGAGGTCTTGCATTATGTTGAAAAATAATGAATTTGGTGTTGTGTTCAGTCATTTTAATACCTGAATTAGATCAGCAGTGAAGCCCATCTAACTACTCATTCAAACATCTGCCAATGAAATCTCTCATCTTCATCATCCCCCTGCGAAATGAATACAGACTTTCTTCCAAAATAACTCATAGCCAAATATAACCATCTTTTATATTTGATAGGATAAAAGAGATGATTATGATAGGTCTTCTTTAAAATGGGCTTTTGGGTCAAAATTTCATGCTTCTATTGGGCTTCCATCTCATCCTCAAAGAAAACTTAATAGTTTAAAAAGCTCAGAGTTTTTATTTGTGCAATGATAGCATTTAGAATTCTAAATTCTAGAAAGTACAAAAAAGTCTCTGGTAAGATATGCAGTCAATGGAATCTTTATATGAAGCCTAATTCATACTTTGAAAGAGGTTACTATGCAATGACTAATGCCTCAAAGAGTGGCAAACAGACTGACTGTTGTCTTGTTCTGCATTTGGCTGGGCCTGGGGCAGTAGAGGAAAGACATCACTTACCTCTGGAACTCCAAAGAGACTTCATGAGAAAGGGGGCAACCCTATAGATCAGTTTATGTCTCTGAGCATCTTTCATGACAAGTTGTTGATGGAATATAAAATCTACTAGCCTTAGACAGAAGCGGTTGAGATTGCAAACATGCCTCTCTCTATACATGCATCAAAGTCAACAGGGCTGTTCCCTCACCAGCCTTGGAGACCCCCATCTGTCTACTGAGAGTTTACCTCGAGGACAGTAGATGTCTGGAGCCCATCGGTTGCACTCATAATTGTCTGCTGCCTTTTCACAGGTGAAACACTTAAATCCACCAGGATATGGTGTGGCTACAGAAAAGATCAAGAGAAAAGGTTTCTTTTTAGACAGAATCCTGTAAAGTTAGATATTTTCATTTTAGAAAAAAGAATTCTCAAGACAGCTTGGCAGTTTCTTAAGAGACGAAAACTTCAACCACCATGTGACCCAGCAATTTCACTCTTGGGCATTTGTCCCTGAGAAATGAACACTTATAATCACATAAAAATCTGTACACAAATGTCAACAGCAACTTTATTTGTGTTAAACAAAAACTGGAAATAATATAGATGTCCTTCAGTGGGTAAATGTTAAACAAACTGTGGTTCATCCATACTATGGAATGCTAATCAGCAATACAAAAAAGGAATGAGCTATTACTACATTCAACAACTTGCATGAATTTCCAGGGAATTATTCTGAGTGAAAAAAGCCAATTGCAACAAGGTACATACAATATAGTTCCGTTTATATAACATGTTGAAGCGATTAGTAGTTGCCAGTGGTTATGGATGGCAGGGATGGGGGAGAGGAGGCTTGGAAGGAGGGAAGTGTGAGGCCAGCATGAGGAATTCTGGTGCTACAGAAACTCTTCGGTGTCTTGAATGTGGTGGAGGATATAAAAACCTACACATGTGACAAAATTGTATAGAACTACATACACATGCACACAAATGAATGAGTGAAACTGGGGAAGTCTGAAGAACATTGATGGACTGATTGAATCAATACTAATATTATGGTTATGATATTGTTCTATAGTGTTTTGAATTGTCACTGTTGGTAAAAGGTACATGGGATCTCACTATATTATTTCTTACAACTGCATATGACTCTACAATGATCTCAACACAATTTTTTTTTAAAAAGGCATTATCTGGATTTCTAATGGTACCAACATATACACACATGTCAACGTATAAATATTAGGTTGGATCATTTAAAATTTCCTGAGGTTTGACCATTTCAGTGTACAACAGTGGCAACTTCTCTGGTTTGATATATTTTTATCTGGTCAGACCTGACCTGGTAAGAATCCCTGAGGATGGCAAGTATCAGCTAAGAAAAGAATCTATAATAGATGCTGCCTGCACAGAGGTGACCCTCCTAAGGGGCCTCTCAGGCCGAAGTCCAACATCTAAGGCAGCAGGAACCTGAGGGAATGTGGAGATGTGGATGCTTCCACCAGGCTCCCAGCTTCAGAGTGAGTGCTCAGCCGTTATGGAAGGAGCCCCTTGTATCTCTTTCCGCCTCTCCCCACTCCTGAGTCACTTCTTCCTGCCTTCTGAAGGGACTACCCTCCAGGTGCTTGTGTTCTTTGCCTGGAAGCTCAGGTGGAGGGGTGTCCCATAAGAGTCATGCTCTCGAGAGTGTCCACCCACCCAGAACCTTCCTTCAGAATAAGGACTAGGAGCAACAAGGAGTATCAGGCCCAGTGGTTCTCTGTCCTTTTCACAGATGTGCTTTTAATGGTTTCTAAGTCCTGATCATTTGCTTGCTTTGCTGGAGTTTTGTCTTTCATAAACAAAACGTGTGTGTGTGTGTGTGTGTGTGTGTTTTAATTTGTAAATTTACCTGGCCTATTTGAAAGCTGCAAACACTCAGACACTTCATCTGCAGGAGCCAACTGTTCTCTCTCGCAGATGGCTGAGCCTGCTTATCCCACTGGCGGAAATAATCATCTCAGGGTAAATTGCTTTGCCCACATGGAACCAATTAGGTGTGTTATCAAAAATAAATGAAGGAGAGGCAGCAGCTTAAGGCCAGAATTATGGGCCAGCTATAACTTTGATTTTCACCTTGCCTAGAGTAGCTGCCCATCCGTGTACTTGCCTGCAATATTTCACAGAGCTGACTGTGATGATATCCAATCATGTAACATGGTCAAAAATCATACACTGGCTAAAAAACACAAGCGACTAGACCTTTTTATGGGCCCATTTGAGAGCTCTATGTTCCTCTAAGGAGTTGGTGACTCAAATTTATAAACAGGATGATAGAAAATGATACACATAATACAAATGATAGAAAGCAGCTTAGACATAGCCATCCAACCCTTCATGCCCATGAGGAAGTTTCACTGAGGGGGAAAATGCTCTCCTATCATAATTGCAATAAAATAGAAGAAAAGAATTTTGTAAACTACAAAAAAATTTTTTTATAACATCACATTACCCACCTAGAAAAGTGTGTTACATTTGCATTGAGAGATTCTCTTTAGATAAGTACAGTCATATGTTGTTTTATTGCACTTTGTAGATATTGTGATTTTGATTTTTACATATTGAAGATTTGTGGCAACCTTGCATCAAGAGCAAGTCTACCTACCATTTTTCTAACCACATGTGCTCACTTTGTATCCTGCCACATTCTGGCAATTCTTGCAATATTTTAAACTTTTTCATTATTATTATATCTATATGGTGATCTGTGATGCAATCTTTGATGTTACTATTGTTACTGTTTTGGGGTGCCATGAACCGTGCCCACATAAAATGGTAAACTTAGTTCATATAGTTGTGTGTGTTCTGACTATTCTACCAACCTGCTGTTCCCCATCTCTCTTCCCTAAGGCCTCCCTTTTCCCTGAGACCCAACAATATTGAAATTATGCCAGTTAATAACCCCACAATGATCTCTAAGTTTTCAAGTGAAAGGAAGAGTTACACATCTTTTACTTTAAATCAAAATCTAGAAATGATTAAGCTTACTGATAAAGACATGTCAAATGCAGAGATAGGCCGAAAGCTGAGATAGGGCAAAAGCTAGGCCCCTCACACCAGTTACTCTCTAGCACCAGTTGGGAATGCAGAAGAAAGTTTCTTGAAGGGAGTTAAAAGTGCTACTCAGTGAACCCATGAATAACAAAGTGAAACAGCCTTAGCTGATATGGAGAAAGTTTAAGGTCTGCACAGATGATCAAACCAGACACAATATTACCTTATGCCAAAGCCTAATCCAGAGCAAGGCCCTAACTCTCTTCAATTTTATGAAGGCTAGAGAGGTGAGGAAGCTACAGAATTAAAGTTGAAAGTTAGCAGAGGTTGGTTCATGAGGTTTGAGGAAAGAAGCTGTCTCCATGACATAAAAGTTCAAGGTGAAGCAACAAGTGCTGATGGAGAAGCTGCAGCAAGTTATCCAGATCTAGCTAAGAACATTGATGAAGGTGGCTACACTAAACAACAGATCTTCAGAGCAAACCAAACAACCTCCTATTGGAAAAAGATGCCATCTAGGACTTCCATAACTATAGAGAAGAAGTCAATGCTTGGCTTCAAAGCTCAAAGCACAGGCTGACCCTCTTGTTAGAGGGTAATGTAGCTGGTGACTTTTAATTTGAAACTAGTGCTCATTTACCATTCAAAAATCTGGAACCCTCAAGAATTATGCTAAATTTATCCTGGCTCTGCTTTATACATGGAACACCAAAGCCTGGATGACAGAATATCTGTTTACAGCATGGTTTACTGAGTAGTATAAGCCCACTGTTGAGACCCCCTGCTGATTAAAAAGATTCCTTTCAAAAATATCACTGCTCGTTGACAATGCACCTGGCACCAAAGAGCTCTAACAGAGATGAACAAGGATATTAATGTTTTTGTGCCTGCTAACATAACAATGTTGTTTTTGTGCCTGCTAACACAACATCCATTCTGCAGCCCATAATTTAAGAAATAAATTTGATTTTCAAGTCTTATTATTTAAGAAAAACATTTCATAAGCTATAGCTGCCATAGGTAGTGATTCCTCTGATGGATCTGGTCAAAGTAAACTAAAAACCTCTGGAAAGTATTCACCATTCTAGACGCCATTAAGAACATTTGTAATTCATGAGAAGAGGTCAAACTGTCAACATTAACAGGGGTCCAGAAGAAGTTGATTCCAACCCACATGGATGACTGTGAAGTATTCAAGACTTCAGTGGAGAAGTAACTGTAGGTGTGGTGACAATAGCAAGAGAACTGTAATTAAAAGTGCAGTCTGAGCATGTGACTGAATTGCTGCAGTCTCAAGGTTAAACTTGAACAGATGAAGAGTTGCTTCTTATGAATAAGTGAAGAAAGTGGTTTCTTGAGATGGAATTTACTCTTGGTGACGACACTGTGAACCTTGTTGAAATGACAACAAAGGATTTAGATTATTATATTAATGTAATTGATAAAGAGCAGCAGGGTTTGAGCAGATTGAATTCAATTTTGAAAAAAGTTCTACTGTGAATAAAATATTGTCAACAACACATACTATAGAGAAATCTTTTGTGAAAGGAAGAATCAATTGATGTAGAAAATTTTATTGTCTTATTTTAAGAAATTAGCACAGCATTCCCAACCTTCAGTAACCATTACTGTGATCAATCAGCAACCATCCACATGGAGGCAAGACCCTCCACCAGCAAAATATTACAACATGCTGAAGACTCAGATGATTCTTAGCATTTTTTTTTTTTTTAGCAATAGAGCATTTTTAAATTAAGGAATGAACCCCGGTTTTTAGATGTAATGCTATTGTGAACTTAATAGACTACAGCATTATGTAAATAACTTTTATATCCACTGGGAAACCAAAATATTTGTGCAACTCATTTTACGGCAATATTCTTTTTGTTGTGGTAGTCTGGAACTGAATCCACACACTATCTCCAAGGTATGCCTGTACTCGCTTGAAGAAATTAAAAAAAAAAAAAAAAAAAAAAGGTGGTCAAATTCCAAAGCCATTCAATATTCTTACAGATATTTTAATTTACTTATTTTTATAAATACTATTATGAGAAAAGGCTTACAAGATATTTTAGAATGTTGTCCTGATCTAATACATTAAAAATAGTTTATCTACCAAGTTTAAAATACTTAATATATAAATAACTTTAAAATATAGGACTTTAAAATAGATTTAAAGTAGAATGATTAAAGTGGAGATATAAAGGATTTGTCAAAGAACAGCATTTCTCAAAAAATGATCATCATATTCACCAAGGTTCATGACTGCAAGCTAGCTGTACCACTTCAGTTTGCATGATTGATTCACTAGGGCATCCAATTTTATCTGTCTGTCACTGTAGCCAGTAAAATTTTTGGCTGGAATATTGAATTAGTTGTTCCTGGAAACTTTCCCATCAAAGAGATAAATTAAGAACTTTGAATGAAGATTGACAATCCAACAGCTCCATGAACAAACTTATCAAAACCCTAACACTAATAAGTTATAGTGTTATTAAATTTGCATTAAACACTATTATTAACACTATTACTGCATTAAACACTATTATATGACCCTGATAGTAACCCAAAGTATATTGACATTTATTTAGTTGGAGTTGCACTCTGTTGCCCAGACTGGGGTGCAGTGGCACACTCACGGTCACCCCAGTGTTGACCTGCTGGGCTCAGGCGATCCTTCTGCCTCAGTCTTCCAAGTTGCAGGAACTACAGGCGCATCTTCCATGCCCAGTTAATTTTTGATTTATTGTATAGAAGAGATCTCACCAAGTTGCCCTGGTTGGTCTTGAACCCATGGGCTCAGGCAATTCACTTTCCTCGGCCTCCCAAAGTGCTGGAGATTACAGGCTGAGCTACTGAGCCCGGCCAGTATATTGACATTTAAACAGGAGTGTAAAAGAAAATACTATGGCACCAAAATGCAGCTTTGCTTCATTTATCTCTGAATGAATGAATCTGCATGTATCATTGGCAATTAACCAAAGAATCTGATTTTAGGTAAATTTCATTTTGAAATCTACATCTCCCTATCTGTTTACATTTTTAATAACTACAGTTTAATATTTGCTTATAGGAACTTTTATTGACATCCCAGCGGGTAATACTGGTCAGTGAATGGTCACATCTCTGCAAACACATTCAGCTTTAAGTGGCTAATTATAATACAATACCAAGTAAATGGTTAAATTCTTCCCTCCGGAAATATTTTGCCAAAAATAAGATCTACAGATGAACTACTATCTCTGGTAACTTGCTAATTGATACTGCATCTGATAAAGAGGTTTTTTTTGAAAGGACGGAAAGAGGTTCCTAAGAGATGTGCTATTTTCTTCTTTGTTACTTCAAAGCATTATAGAGCAAGCAGAGTTTCAAACTCTTGTGGCCCAGCTGTGAATGAATCTAATTTGGCTCTTGATCACAGAGTTAATAAGCTTAGTCCTCTGTATTTCAGGGCATAAGTCGTTGGTCCCTTAAGAGAAGGTGATTGTAAAGAAAAAAAGAAACGCCAAAGTGCCCAGTTACTTCCTGTAAAATAATCTGTCCATTAACTCTCATGGTCAGCCATAGTTCAACCGACCATAATTCATTTGCAAGGCATCAGAAAAGATTTAGTCTTTGTTTCCATCTCTTGGAACTTTTGCCTGGACAAAGACCTTCAGTTACCAAAAACGTGGTGAGAACAGACTTGTTTTGAAAAGTATACTGATGTGTAATGCATCCAAATGTGTTTCTGTTCTTACCAAATTAATTTCCATTGTTTTTAGAAACTGGATGCAAACAAAAATTCTAAAAATCTAATAAATTTATCTTTTTTTTCAGTCTACTTGGAAACAAAATATTGTAAGTCTAAGTTTAATATGAACAAATTTCTGATAGAAATGCATTTCCTGGTATCCTTCTAGAGAATCCTGTTACTCTCTAAAACTATGATATATAATAAAAAACAAACATATTTGGTTCTCTATGTGGGCACAAATAAGCTCCCTGCAGGAATACAGCTCTGCTGTGCTCATGATTAAGGAAAAACATGCAACCAGAGGAAAACTGGACATTCTTAGGAAAGGTTTCTATTCTTAGGAAAGAAATGGAGGCCAAGAATAGATTACAGCCACTTAGAATATTAAACTCTGCTATCTAGAATGATTTCTGACTACCAAATACAAAGCTTCATTTCTCTTAATAGTAAGTCTTGTTCTGAAGGTTTTTTTATTTGATTTGGTATTTTAATCATAGACTGGGAAGAAATTCGTCATTTTTAACATACAAAAGGAAAAAAACAAGCAAAAACCACACACAGTTTATAGAAAAGAATGTTATTAAAGATGGTGCTTCAAGTTTGAAAGCCATAAGGTTTCTTTCTTTTAAAGGCTCAGAAACTTCAAAGATTAGGGAAACAGAGAGTAAAAAAGATTAATCATGGGAGGCTAAATTTTCCCAGCCTGGGTTCCAATCCCACCCCAGCTATTATCCACAATGGCTCTTCTGGGCCCATGAGAAATGAGTTTATGTTTGTCTGGCACAGAAAACTTGTGTGTCTTCACACCTTCAGCATCACCATATTTCTCCTTGAGCAAGTTCTGATCTTCTATATATAACATTAATAAAATCTGGCTCACTCGCTGACCCAAAGAAAGCTGTTTGTGCCACCATCTACAAAGTGAGGTGATTATATAAATAATTCAAAATCATGCTAATCCCACACTTCCCTCATATATTTTTTATGGTCTTGTTCAACAGAAACCTGCTTCTTTGTAGAAGCCTTCTAGTGCTCAAGGACAGAGAACTATGGTCTTCACAAAAATTAAAATGTGAAAGCAAACACATATTGTTAACTTCTGAAGAGAAATGTGAAGTTAATACTGATTTAAAGTAGGCAAAATAAACAAAGTTCTGGCGAAGTAGGAGTCATTCACAGTAATTTTAATCTAACAAGAATGAATACAGCACTTCCTATGATCAGTTATGGAGATGCTGAAGAGAACTCATGCCCTGACCAGCTGGTTCTGAATCGTCTCCTTATAATCTAGTTTAGGAACAATCTCTTTTATTTCTCCATATTTCAGAATCATACCAGAAAACTTTACCATTTTTAAAAACTTTTATTTGCTTTTATTTAGTCAGGGTCTCCTTCTGTCATCCAGGCTGGAGTGAGGTGGCATGATCACAGCTCACCGCAGCCTCAACCTTCTGGGCTCAGGCAATCCTTCTACTTTAGCCTCCTGAGCAACTGGGACTACAGGAATGCACCACACCATGCCCAGTTAATTGTGTGTGTGCCTGTGTGTGTAGACGAGGTCTTACTCTGTTGCCTAGGTTGGTCTTGATCTTCTGGGCTCAAGTAATACTCTTGCCTCAGTTTCTCAAAGTGCTGGGATTACAGGTGTTAGCCACTGCATCTGGCCTGCATTTATTTTATGTGAATTTATTCCTGTGCCATAATTTTTTGTTTCTTTAGGGACATCTTTTTGTTCTGTGCAGGCTCCTCCTCTGGCTTAGGGACAATTTGTTCATTTTCAGTGAGGGTAATCTTGATGTGGCAGGGGAACTCCTGCATGGGTTAATTTGATCATGAACTCTGTAAGTGCAGTGGCGCATCTTAGGCACTTTGTTCCACCTGGATGTGCTCAATGACCAGAGAATCCACATCTAAACCCTTAAGTTCAGCATTACTCTCTGCATTTTTAAGCATGTGCAGCAAAAAATTCAGCACTCTTTCTGGGCCTCTGACCCTGTGGCCAGCCCCACTGTTTGGCCTGGGAACACCTACCAACTCCTGCATTGTAATGTCAGAATGGTACACATTGTTTCTGTAAAGATGCTTGGTGACTTTCTGTGTATACATAAGCATACCCTTGATGGTTTCACAGGAGTTCTTAAAATGAACATGAAGATTTGAACCTCTTGGTAGGCATGATTTTGTGTGTTTTATGGGTCAAGAGAATAAAGAACCATGTTCACAGATCACTTCAGGCCACTTAAGGGAAGAGGAAGCCCCATCGATTCTTTACATATGGTGAGTTCCTTCTGACCAGGCCATGGCTCTATTTATGACATTGGTCACTGAGTGGAACTTTTCCATCATCTTCTAAAGAGCAGAAGTGATTCCATTCTGGAAGCAGGGCTCAGCCTTCAAAACCTTCTGAAATTGAATTTCTAAATATGGGCCCACAACCTCAGGCTCTGATCCACCACACCACTGAGGCAGAAGTGGTGTGCGTGTTTGCTTTGTTTTTGTTTGCTTACATCCAATCACCTTAAATCTCCTTCCCACTCTGTGTGTACAGTCACAGGGGCAGAAGAGATCAGATGTGTCTTATTACGTGGCCCAGTTACTATTGAGCTGACAAAGAACCCCGCAGAAGCTGAAAACCTGGCAATCAACTCTAAGAGACTGAAATCTACATTTGTGCTTCATTAAGTCCAATAAAGAGGCATGGCTTTTTAGAGAAAAAGACAAAATGCAATCTAGAAAATACAAGTATCAAAGCACCTTCTCTTCATGCGTATTATTGAAATAAAGTAAAAAGTCCCACAAGCAGCCAGATAAGTTTTCCATACAATTAACCAGTTGGCAACAGACTATACTAGTAAGGTCTAATGACAATAATCTAAACAACCTATTTCTTGCCTTTCAAAAGTATATTTGAAGTTATTCAATTAAGGTGATTGTATTTTCAGTACCCTTAGTTTACTAAGTTGATGATAATAACAACATAAACAATTCGATTGCCTGGTACAGTATGGGTCTGGTGTTTCATGGATATTATTTCTGACCCATAAGATAATACTACTGAGTAGATATTATTCTATCACTTTAGAAATGAGGAAGTTAACACTTTAAAAAAATCCTCCTAACATCGATTATTTCCTACATGTGACACTCAATGCTAAGTGCTTCATACGCATTCTAATCATCACAAAGTTAGGAAATTTATTTAAAGTCAAAAGTCCACACCGTAGTTGATTTGATTGCTGACCCAACACAGTTGATTTGGTTGCTGACCAAAGTCTGGTAGACTCCAAAGTCCTATGCATTCTGTGTCCCACCTCTCAGCCAAACCAGAACTTGTGGACATTAAATATTTCAATCATGCAGGATGGAAGAAGTCCCAGTGGCTGCCTCCACTTTGTAGACTATACGATCCTCAAAAGCAAGAACTATGTTTTATTTGCCTTTATACCTTTCATGCCTATGACAATCCTACATACACAGTGGATACTCAAACAATATTTGTTGAGCAGAACATTTCAAAAGAATAATGTACCTTGGGGCAAAAGCTAATGGTCAGAATACACACAGTATAGCCTACTCTCACTGAGACAGGCAAAAACAGAAGAGAATTCTTACAAACATAAAAGCCACAAGATAAATACAGAGATGGAGACCAAAAGAGGAAGTCAGACTGCTGTGCCTCCCAAAGTGTGATCCTTAGAATATCTGCAACAAAAGTAACTGAAATTCTGACTGAAAGCAAAAATCCACAGGTGTAGCCTGAAATATATGCAAATCAGAAACTCTAGGGCTTGGATCTGGGCATCTTCATTATTATGTACTCTCTAGATAATTCTTAAACACAGGAAACCAAAAGGTACAGGGCATAGGAAGTTGTAGGAGGTAATTATGCTGAAACTGAGAATTAGATGCACAGAGAGGAAGACCAGCTATTATCTTACCTATAAAGGATTGATCTTTTACAAACAATCCTCCTCCTGGGACACGGCGGTTCACTTTGATAACTGACTTAGCGTTGGCACGAGTACAAGGGAAGATGATTCAGGATCAGAGTGATTGTGTAGGGAACAGAGAAAACAAGCCCAATAATCTGCCTTAAAATAAAAAAGCACACTTCTGTGAAAAGGTGAGGGTAAAATATAAAGCACCTTTTGTTAATGACTGCACCCCTCGATGAAATCACCAGAAGTTTCCCCTCTACTGAAAGCTGCCTTCTCCTGGTCATTTTTCAATTCACTTCTTATTTGAAATAAAGTGACATTTCTGCAGCGAAGAGAATAGAGTCTTACTTGAAGGATGGAGGTAGATAATGTCTTTCACTGTGAAGTCTCGGGACTGAGCAGCTTTCAGACAATCAGCCAGCAGGCTCAGGAACAGGAGCCAGGCCAGAGCAGGGCCAGGTTCCATGGCAGATGGTAGCGTCACTCATACAGAGGGCCTGGGAGTGGGGACTCGGGACGACGGGAGAGAGCTCGCACCTGAAATATGAAGAAAGACCCATCTCAGTGTTCCAGTGGAGAAAGCCACAGGAGGCTTGGCTGAGCGCCTGTGTTGGGGAGAGACAGGGAGCCAAGGGCACAAGGAAGTGGGTAGGCATGGGGAGAAACCTTAAAACAGTAATTTTAGAGCACGTAGAACATTCCAGCCCAGATCTATGCTTAATCAGGTTGCTAAAGCTCCATTGGTAGCCGTTCCCTCTCATATTCAGCAGAGATGGTATCAAGGGAGATTGAATTTTAATGAAATCCAGCTATTTTTGCCAGAAGGCCAGGGGATGGCTGCCAGAGTGCAACAATAAAGAAGTCAGGTACAAAATCTCAGAAACATTTCCCCGATAACGATGTAGGGCCAGCATGGAGTGCAGCCTTCCCGGCCCACGGTGCAGGGCAGACTATCATATTTGGGAACACAAAGAAATATCGGCATGTTGACCTCTCCTAAACCAATAATACAAAAAATCCCCTTAACATAACTAATATTTGCTGGCCAGGTGTTACTGAGGTTCTCTACATATATCAGTTTATTCTCCTAGAAACCGCGAGTAAACTGAGGTTCAGTAAATAAGTAGAGAAGCTGACTCAAATGCAAGCAGTGTGGATTTCAAGCTTGCATTTTCAAACACTAGGCAATTCTGTGTTCTTCCTAAGCCTGATTCAGGGTGTGTAAACAAAAACTGCTGAGATAAGATCAAGTTATCGCTGTAGCACTAAGCAGTCATCTACTCTGTCCTTTTTTCTGATTCTGTCCCTTTCCTCTCAAAATTGAGAACAATGCACCTTTGCAATAAGGTTGAACTGTCCCATCTTACTTGTAATGCAGAGATATGACTTAATTTTTAGATATGTGCTATTTGCTTGCTATCATCTTGGTTTCCTACAAAGTTTTTCCTCATGATCTAGTACTTTTCCAAGTACCATCATCTCTATTGCTCATGCTAGGGGTCAAGGTTAGATACTCATTTTATTTTAACCTGGTTGAAAAACCATAATTTTGATATTTTGTTTACAGATTTTAATACAAATGTTCAACAATATTTTCAAATGGCATGACAAAATAATTTTAAAATTACTTTGTAAAAACAAATGGACAACAAGTAAATAGTATATATGAAACAGAAACTCAGTAGAGAAAATCAATATTGCCTAATCAGACATTAGAATGTACTATAAAGCAATATCAATCAAAACAGAATGACAGAAAGTATAAAAATCAATTAACATTATAAGAAGCCCAGAAATAGACCCAACTATTTATATGATACAAGCAACTTTTCAAAATTATAGGACAATATCAAATGAGTAGTATTATGAAAACTTGATTAAATTTTGAAAGAAATTTAACTGAAACCAAACAATGCATGATACACTCAAATTGCCTCCAGATGTATTCCTTTTTTTTTTTTTATTGGTAAACTTTTAGAAAATAGAGTAGAGCTCTTATCACCTGTAATGGCTCGATGATGCCAACCTTGCCAATTTCATGTTCACTATGCCATCTTCGGCTTACAATTTGGTTCTCCGAAGCAAAATTGCATTCAGGAAGAGAAAGGGCTGCTCATTCACTTAATGAATATACTGCCAGACACTGTGCTAGGCACTTGGCTGAACAATATGATGAGAAAACAAATGTCAGTGGTGTCTTTCCTTTGCAAGTTAGCAGCCAAGTGACAGAGACAAACATTATCTCATTTTAAATGGATACAATAGTGCTTCATTTCACTTCCATTCTGGCTCTTCTCTGCCAGCGTGGTGAGGCTGGTAAGGCGAGGCTACACCTGAGGGACAGGTCTGTACAGCACCCTGTGAAGGCATGATTGCACCGTAGCCAACACGCTGATCTCCCAATTTGCAACAGGACTCAGTTTGAAAGTCAGAGATCAAAATGGCATGGGCATGATGTTTGTGACTGTAAACATAAATGTGAACAAATGTATGCTGTTAAAGACTGGGAAGGAAAGCATAAACTAAAGACATAGTAAAGACATAGTGCACTGGTTTGCTCAGGCTGCTGTAACAAAATACCTACACTGGAAGGCTGACACAACTCCTATTTATTTCTCACAGTTATGGAAGCTAGGTAGTCCAAGATCACGGTGTTGGCAAGGTTAGTCTTTCCTGAGTCTTTTCTCCGTGGCTTTCAGATGGTCACCTCCTCACTGCGTCCTCCCATGGCCTTTTCTTTGAGTGCACAGTCCTGTTGTCTCTTCTTCTTCTTATTAGGATGCCAGTCAGATTGGATCAGGGTCCCACCTGTATGACTTCATTTGGCCTTACTTACTTCCTTAAAGGTCTAAAGAACATAATGTAGTCACATTCTAAGGTACTGAGGATTAGGGATTCAGCATGTGAATTTTGTGGTCACACATCTCAGCCCCATTGCACAGGGGTTTTTCAGATAACATTTTCTGTCACATGATATGTCACAGTGATGTTGTTTCATAATCTAAAATAGTATAAATTACCTGAGGTGTCTTCCCAGGTCATAGGACGGTTGAGTTCCTCAGGGCAGGAATTTGCCATGATTACCTTTACCTTCCCTGCCTCAGAACCTGGCCACAGAAAAGGTTCAGTCAGTCTCTATGGAGGGGATAGGAACATTTACCTCAGACTATTCTGGTACCTTAGAAATGGGCTCCTGCCTTCCGCTTATGTCCTTTGCCAACGCATGCTGTGTTTTGCCATAAGAGATGAATGATTAAAAAAAAAATCACATCTGCTAAAAAGAAAAAAATAATAATCAATATTCATGCTACAAAATAAAACTTAATTTGAAGTCATACATACTATTACTATATCTTTTTCATGACCCCAAATATGATTAGGTGGGAATGGGGCATGTCTTGAAGTGATATTTTAAAATTTACTAGTAATAATCAAGACTATGAAAACTGATCTTTATAGTAAATAGTAAAGCGAACTCATGGCAACGTTTAAGTTTAAATTGATACAGATTAAGTATGGCAGAACTTTTATTCATTACTTTACTTTCTAAAAAAAAAGACTATGTAGCATCATTTTACTTTTTAATTTATTCTTCCACTGTAATCTTATGAAGCATTTTCATTTTTGTTTTATTCCGTTTAACAATGTGTTGCAATTGTTTAATATGTATCCTCCCCCATATCACTTATTTGTCATCTAATTGGCATTTGCAAACTTCTATGTGCAGAACTGAGAGCAAGCATGGTACTTCCCTTGTAGTGGAACAAACAGTCTGGGTTTGAGAGCAGGTGTTAATTACTAATCACACATAGTGGCACTAAAGAGCTCAGTCACAGAATTTCAATTCAGCCTCTCCTAGGAGAAATTTCTCTTTGGAACCCTTCCCCACCCACTAAAACCTACTCAATTCTAGAATACTCTAAAAGGCACATCAGTTCAAAAATTTTTTAACTTACTTTTCATGAGAAATACAGGTAGAAAAATTTTAGTAGGGAGTTTGCTTAGCCTTTAAAGTACAAAACAAAACAAAAAGGTGACTATTATGCTAGCTGAATAATGGTCTCCACTAAGATGTCCTTGTCATAACCCCAGAACCTGTAAGTATGTTAACTTACATAGTAAAGGGTACTTTGTAGATGTGGCTAAGTTAAGGATCTTGAGATGGGGAGATTATGCTGTATTATCCAGGTGAGCCCAACATAATCACAAAAGTCCTTATGAGCGGGAGGCAGGAGGATCAGAATTAGAAGTAGGAAAGGGCGATGGAAGCAGAGGTGGGAGGAATATGAGAAAGAGGCCACAAGCCAAGAAATACAGGTGTGTTTTAAAAGCTAAAAAAGGCAAGGAAATAGATCCTCTCCTGAAACTTCTAAAAGGAACCAGCCCTGCCAACACCTTGACTGTAACCTAGTGAGACTAATTTTAGATTTCTGACTTCCTAAACTATAAGATAATAAATTTGTGTTGTTTTAAATATGTGGTAAATTGTTATAGCCACAATAGAAAACTAATACAGTAAGTCCCTTACATATAAACCTTCAAGTTGCAAACTTTCAAAGATGGAAATGTGCATTTGCATTCCGTTCACATGTATGGCATACATTGTTATGTGTATGCATCCTCTACAAGTGGTTGTGCTTTTGTGTATTGTACAGTACTGTTTATTTTTAATGTATTATTTGATTGAAAAGTATTGTAAACCTATTACAGTACAGTATTATATTGCCAATTGTGTTAGTTGAGTACCTAAGCTAACACTGTTGGATTTATAAACAAATTGGACATATGAATGTGCTTTCAGAACAGAACTTATTCATATATAAGGAATTTACTGTACAACTATTTTAAAATCAGACCTTTAAACCACAGTATATCCTATTTACACAAATATGTAGAAAAGAAAAGTAGAACCACAATTGTCATTTCATTTTTATTTTGTTTTATTTTATTTTAAATATGTGGAATACAATTAAGAGTCAGGTATACAAGTGTTCATATGCAGGTACCCTTGTTGATGAGGTGTGCCCCTCCCCCTGGCAATTTCCCACTATTGCCAATCCCTCCCCTGTCCTCACCTGGCAGTTTCCCACTACTGCCAATCCCTTTTTTAGTATTACAATAGTTGTTCAAGGTCCACTTATGAGTGAGAACATGTGATACTCAGTTCTTTGTTTCTGTGATAAATCACTCAGTATCATAGACTCTAAGTCTATCCAAATTGCTGAAAAGTTCATAAATTTGTCCTTGTTTATGGCTGCCTAATATTCCATCATGTATATGTACCACTTTTTTTTAATCCAGTCACATCCTCTCCAGCATCTATTGTTTTTTGAGTTACTGATGATGTCCATCCTGACTGGAGTTAGGTGATATCTCAGTGTGGTTTTAATTTGCATTTCTTTGATAACTAGTGAGGCAGAACATTTTTTCACATGTTTGTTGGCTGCTCACATGTCTTCTTTTGAATCTATTTATATCTTTTGCCCACTTTGTAATGGGTCTGTTTGTTTTTTTATTTTTTTCCTTTTTTTTTTGAGTTGGAGTCTCACTCTGCCACCTGGGCTGGAGTGCAGTGGCACACTCATAGCCACCACACTCTCGACCTGCTGGGCTCAGACGGTACGTTCCGCCTCAGGTTACCAAGTAGCTGGAACTACAGGCATGCACTACCATGCCTGGCTTATTTATTTATTTATTTGTAGAGACATGGTCTCACCATGTTGCCCAGGCTGGTCTCGAACCCCTAGTCTTAAACAATCCTCTCACCTCAGCCTCCCAAAGTGCTGGGATTACAGGATTGAGCCACCACACCCAGCCTGTTTTTTTCTTTTTCACACATTTGAGTTCCTTGTAGATTCTAGATGTTAGACCTTTGTCAGATATACAGTTGACAAATGTTTTTCCCAGTCTGTGGGCTGTCTCTCTGCTCTCTCAATGGTTTCTTTGGCTTTGCAGAAGCTTGTCAATTTGATGAGTTCCTACTTATCTATCTTATCTCTTATGGCACAGGCACTTGGGGTTTTGATCAGGAATTGCTCGCTAGTTCCAATTTCCATAAGGGTGTCTCCTGCATTTTCTAAGGTTCTTACATTTTGAGGTTTTACATTTAGGTCTTTGATCCATTTAGATTTTATTTTTGTGTATGGTGATAGGTAGGGGTCTTGTTTTAATCTTCTGCATGTGGTCAGTCAGTTTTTCCAGTGCCATTTACTGAATAGGTTCTCCTCTCCCCAGTGGTTGTTGTTACAGACTTTTTCAAAGATGAGTTGAGAAATTGAGGTTTTGCTTCTAGAATCTCTATCCTTTTCCGTTGGTCTATATGACTGTTCTTGTACCAATACCAGGCTGTTTTGATTATTTTAGCCTTATAGTAAAGCTTAAAGTCTGGGAGCATGATATCCCCCAGTTTATTTTTTTTTTTACTGAGGATTGTTTTGGTTATTCATAGTTGTTTATGTTTCCAAATGAATTCCTGTATAGTCATTTCCAGTTCTGAGAAGAATGCTGCTGATAATTTAATGGGTATTGCATTAAATCTGTAGATTGCCTTGGGTAGGATGGACATTTTAGCAATGTTGATTCTTCCAATTCATGAGCATGGAATATTTTTCCATTCGTTTGTGTCTTCTTGAATTTCTTTGAGCAGTGTTTTGCAGTTTCTGTTGTAAAGGTCTTTCATGTCTTTTGTTAGGAATAAGCCAAGGTATTTCTTTCTTTCTTTCTTTCTTTTTTTTTTGTGGCTATTGTGAATGGGATCATGCTTTTTATTTGGGTTTCTGTTTGTTTATTGTTGATGTATAGGGATGCGACTGACTTTTGCACATTTATCTTATACCCATAGACTTTGCCAAAGTTCTTCATCAGTGCAAGGAAGTTTTTGACAGGTTCTCTTGAGTTCTCAAGGTACAGAATCATGTTGTCTGCAAAGAGGGATAACTTAACTTCCTCTTTTCCTATTTGGATACTCCTGATTTCCTTCTCTTGTCCGATTGCTCCAGCTAGGACTTCCAATACTATGCTGAACAGGAGGGTTGAGAATTGGCATCCTTGCCTTGTTCCAGTTTTCAGGGGAAATGGTTCCAACCACTGTCTGTTCAGCAGTACGTTGGCTCACAATTGCCATTTTAATGGAATTTTTTTAAACTTCCTAAATTTTGAGTCACTAACAGATATGCTAGCTTGAGCCATATAAAACTGCCACTTTTATAAGTAAAAAATGGTTGCATATTGACAACTTCATGTGGTCCAACCTATAGCTTCCACAAAAAATGATACTGACTGAAGCACAGAAAATTAAAAATTAAATGGCCTTGGAGCAGTAGATATAATGCTATATAAAAACATACAAATGTTCACACACAGCACAAGTTAATCCTCTTTCTTTGTTTATGCATGAAGTCTACACAAGTCTCTTTAAAGTCCCAATATCATAATATCATCTCCAGGCTTCAAACTCTCCTTGGCTCCTGCACACACATAACTGACTTGTCTTACTCTTCACCCAGCACTGGAAGTGCATTAGAGGAAGGTCCACATCTTCCTCACTTCCCCATTTAACAAGCTTAGTAACATCTTAAAAACATGTTTCAGCTGGGTGTGGTGGCACAAATCTATAATCCCAGTATTTGGGAGGCCAAGGTGAGGGGATTGCCTGGGTCCATGGGTTCAAGAATAGCCTGGGCAACTTGGAAAGTCCTCATCTCTATATTAAATCAGTAAAAAAAAATCAGTCGGGATGGTAGCATACGCCTGTAGTTGCAGCTACTTGGAAGGCTAAGCCAGAAGGTTCGCCTGAGTCTAGCAGGTCGATGCTGGGCTGGCCGTGAACATGCCACTGCATTCCAGCTGGGCAATAGAGTGAAACTCCAATCTAACTCTCAAAAAAAAAAAAACATGTTTCATATGCTTCATGCCAAGCAATATATTCGTGTGTGTGTGTGATGTACAAGCTGTGTGTTACTATTCCTGCTTTACAGATGAGGAAGCTGAGCTCAGGGAGAAGGAGTAACTTACAATCCCAGACCTGCTGTAAGTGGAGATGTAAAGCTAGATCTTTCAGCATTTGTAGTTAAGTACACTTACATACTGATCAAAATTTGCACAATGATTTCTTTCACACAATACATGGTGAAGAAAGATATCTGTTTTGTTTTGATATATTTCATGTAAGTATCAATTAGTTGCCAAACTAAGTTCTTTTTCCTAATGTGGGCAACTCAAAGTCAACACCAATGCTTCATGTATATCAAACACTGCAAATGATACATTTTTATTAAATCACTTCTCAACCACAATAACCCTTCCAGTTATTAATTTAAAGGTCTCTCTCTACACAAAATGTGCACTTAAGCATTATGCATTATTTCATGTCATCTGAACCTGCATGGTCACTCAACCATAGCCTTCATTTCATAGCATGTGTTGAATATGTATGAGTTGTACACAGAGATTAAGAGCTAGTGCCTGTGTTTGAGACCTAGCTCCAACACTCACTTATTGTATAATCTTGAGCCCGTTACTTAAGTACTTTGTGCTTCAGTTTTCTCACCTGCAAAATGGGTATCGTAATACTACCTATCTTAAAAGTGTATGATGAGGAATAAATAAGTTAACATTTATAAAGCACTGAGAACAGTGTCTGTCCCACAGTAAATGCCATGCAGTACTTCTTAATATATATATTTTGAGTTGGAGTTTCACTCTGTCGCCCATACTGGGCTCCGGTGATCCTTCCGCCTCAGCCTTCCAAGCAGCTGGAACTACAGGCGCGCGCTACCATGCCCAGCTAATTTTTGACTTATTGTAGCGATGAGGTCTCGCCAAGTTGCCCGGGTGGGTCTCAAACCCATTGGCTCGGGCAATCCACTTGCCTCGGCTTCCCAAAAAGCTAGGATTACAGGCTAAGCCACCAAGTTTGGCCTCTAATATTTTTACTACTATTGTTTTGTCCCAAATCAGTGTTGTTTTCTAAGTGAAAGTAAATGAGGTGTAATTAACTTTGTTTGACACAACTCACTTTCCTAAACTCAGAAATATACAACCATCTTCCAAAACTACTAAGTATGACAAATCAGGATCAATATGTGTCCTCTACTCCAACATGTGCCCCACAGCCACAAAGGCAAGGACCAAGCCAGTGGGGGATAGGGGGAGGATACTTCCTACCAACTGGCATTTAATTTGACTGAGGCTCATGCAGAACCAAGACTTTCTGGCATCCTTCATTAGGGAAGCAGACAGGTGGGTGCTGCCCTACTGTGCTCTCCCCATGTCACCCCCAGGTTACCCTTACAAGCCCTATGTTCCACCCTATGATCTTTCACATCTGCTTTAACCCTGTGAACTTGGCAACATCTCATGGATTACCTACCAGCAACTTGACAGCAATTTTTTTATGAAACAGTGAAAAACAGCCGGACTCGGTGGCTCAGCCCGTAATCCCACACCTTGGGAGGCTGAGGTGAGTGAACTGCCTGAGCCCGCGGGTTTGAGACATGCCCGGGCAACTTGGTGAGACCTCATCTCTACAATAAATCAAAAAATTAGCCAGGTATGGTAGCGCGCGTCTGTAGTTCGAGCTACTTGGAAGCCTGAGGTGGAAGGATCGCCGGAGCCCAGTAGGTCGAGGCTACGGTGGCCGGGAGTGGCCACTGCACATCAGTCTGAGTGACAGAGTGAGACTCCAACTCAAAAAACAAACAAACAAAAAACAGTGAAAAACAAATCACTTCATATTAAATAGTATAAAGTTGGAACAAATTATTTTATTGTAATACTACTTGGCTTATAATGGTATTTTGGACATTGAGGAGCTTATATATGACAGAAAATCAAAATTTTATCTTATATTTTTCTAACGTGGTAACATGTGAAACAGTCACCAACATGCATTGCAGGTTCATTGAAACATGTTATGCAATAGTAAATTGTTTGACATCTTCCACCTGATGTTTTTCTATTCCAGTAGACAATGCAGTCTCATTTTCTTCCTCCCGCATTAATAATATGTAATTTTGGTGGGATCCAAGATGGCCATGCTGGAGCAGCAGACTGGCAACTCTCTCACCAAGCAAGGCAAAGGGAAAGGACCCAGCTGCTGATAGACAGAGACACTCCAAAAACTTTTGAACACGTGAAGCACACTGCACTCAGTAAAGGTCTCTTTGAAGACATGGAGACCAGAAAGTTATGACAGATGTGGGAATCTGGGCACGCTATTTCCCACCATGTGTCAGGCATGCACAGGAACTGAAGTCCTCACCAGTGAAGGGGAGTAGATGAGTGATTCTAAGATGTATGTGAGTCATTGGTCCATGCTGGAGAAGTCCTGGTCAGGACACAGAGGCAGACAACAGAAGCCCAAGTGGAATGGTGAACAGAACCCACACTGGGTCAACCACCATGAGTATGGTTTTTGCCAGTGAAGCCTAGCAGTTAGATCCCAGGCAGAGAAAGTCAACCTGCAGACTTCTAGGACCTTGTGGTCATTTTTCCAGGTTATCAAAATGAATCACCTCCAAGTGCTGCATGCCTACAAAGCATATTTCCCCCCACCCCATGGAAGGGAATGCACTCCTTTTCAAGAGCAGAGTAAAGACTTGAGCAGGGAGAGAGCAACATGTAAAACACCCAAAAGCTCTCTTGATGGGAAAGATTCTGGGCTGCAAACCACATATAGCAGAAGGGGGGGTGCCTACTTATCTCCCCATTCACTTTCTGAAGAATACTAGCAGCAGGGGCTGAAAACTAACTTGACTAGATTAACAGCAAGAAAGAACATCTACAAGAGAGAAACCTTCCGTAGGGTGAAGCAAGGAGCAGAAGTGAATGGCCCTCTCTCACTGAGTGACCTATATTGAACCACAGAAAGGGCCCTAAAACAGAGGTCAATGACTTGAGTTTTACAGCAACAAGAATAAAGAATTATAGAGAGGAAGAGAGGCCTGTCACAAATGAGGAAAAAGTCAACAAAAAAAAAATATGGGCACCCTTCAGAGTCCTAAAGAGACAACACCTGAAAAAGCAGCTATCAGTGCACAAACAATGAGAACCCCCCAGAACAACCTGCTCCAGAAAACAGTCACAGAAATCAGAGACTGTATAGCTAAACTGAACAGAGTGAACCAAGAAAAACCAGAAGCTAAACTTACCAAAGTCATATAGGAAGTAAAAGTGGAGTTTGCCAATTTCAGAAAAACCTATTCTGAAATAATGGAAATGAAGAACTCCATCCTGAAAACAAAAAACACAATAACAAGCATAAGAAGCAGGATCAACCAAGCAGAAAAATGAATCTCAGAGCTTGAAGTAAAAAATATGGAATTAACCCAGTGTGTTGATAACATAGGAAAAAAACTAAAAAAGAAGGAGCAAAGCCTCCAAGAGATGTGTAACTATGGCAGGAAGTCAAATCTACACCCGATTGGTATCCCTGAAGCAGAAAGGGAAACAGAACACCATGGAACAAACATTCCATGAAGTCAAACAAGAAAATTTTCCACATCTTGCTAGCATGGCGATCATTCAAGCACAAGAGATTTAGAGAACCCCTGCAAGGTATCAAATGAGAAGACTCTCCCTCAAGCACATAGTAATCTACCTCCACAAAGTAAGCATGAAATCAAAAAATCCTAAGTGTAGCAAGAGAGCAAGGTCAGACTACCTACTGGGAAAGATCCATCAGAATCGCTCCAGACTTATTTGCAGAAACACTACAAGCCAGAAGGGACTTAAGTCCAATTTTTAACATTCTTAAAGATAAGCAAGTCTAGCCAAGAATTTCCTACCCTACCAAACTAAACTTCATCAATGATGGAGAATAAAAATCCTCCCAAGACATCCAGTCCCTAAGAGAATATGTTGCCTCCAGACCAACCTTTCAGGAGATTCTTAAGAAGGTGTTGGACATAGACAATAATAATGATGATGATAATAGAACAGTCATAATCATCACAAAAGTACAGGCAAACACAGAGTCAGCACAGCATACAGAGTACTAACAAAAATGACAATACACACACATATGAATACAAAAGTAAAAGGAAACAAAGCAACACTCTAAGAGCCTATGACAGGGATAACTCTCATATGACAATAATCAATGTAAACATGAATTGACTAACTGTGCCACTGAAGAGATATAAACTGGCAAACTGCATAAAAAAGCATGATCCAATAGTCTACTGCCTCCAGGAAACTCATCTCACTGCAAAAGATACACACAGGCTCAAATTTGAGGGCTGGAAAATGGTCTTTCAGGCGAATGGAAGACAGAAGAGAGCAGGTGAAGCTACTCTGATATCAGACAAAGCAGACTTCAAATCATCAAAAGTTAAAAAGGACACAGAAGACCACTATATAATGATAAATGTTCAATCCACCAGCAAAAAATATCCATCTTAAACATATATGCACCCAACACAGAACCACCAGGTTTTATAAAGCAACTGCTGAGTAAACTAGGAAAGGACATTGACTCTCACACAATCATAGGTGGAGACTTAAATACCTACTAACAGCTTTAGATAGATCATTGAGGCAAAAAACCAACAAGGAGATCTGGAACCTTAACTCAATGCTCGACCAAATAGATTTAACAGATATCTACAGAACACTCCACTCAAAAACTACAGAGTATACATTCTACTCATCAGCACATGGAATATACTCCAAGATTGATCACAGTCTCAGACACAAATCAACTATGAACAAGTTTCAAAAGATTGAAATAATACCATGTATCTTCTCAGATCACAGTGGAATACAAATAAATATTGTCACCAACAAGATCCCCTCCAAAACACACAAAGACAAGGACACTAAACAACACACTACTGAACAACTGTTGGGTCAACACAGAAATCAAGACATAAATAAAAAGATTCATGGGAAAAATGAAAGCAAAGACATAGCTTATCAGAATCTCTGGGATGCCATGAGTTGGTGTTAAGAGGAAAATTCATAGTATTATATGCATACATCAAGAAAACAAAGAGGTTATAAGTAAATAGTCTAGAGTTACACCTAAAGGAGCTAAAAAGGCAAGATCATCTAAATCCTAACTTCAGCAGAAGAATCCAGATTACCAAGATAAAAGACAAAAGATATAATAGATATAAAAGACAAAAATATAATAGATATAAAGACAAAAATATAATAGAAAGTATTAACAAGACAAAATGCTGGTTCTGTGAAAGGATAAATAAGATCAATGGACCCCTGGTCAGATTGACTAAAAAAAAAAAGAGAGAGAGAGAGAGAGAGAGACAGAAAGTCCAAATAAACAGGACTCCTACCCATCACCAAACACAAAAATCAATTTTAAATGAATCAACTAACTAAATGTAAAACCTCAAACTATAAGAATCTTAGAAAATGCAGAAGACACTCTTATAGACATTGGAATAGGCAACAAATTCCTGATCAAAAACCCAAAAAACTATGCTATAAGAGATAAGATAGACAAGTAGGACTTCATCAAACGAAAAAACTGTCAAGAAAATGGGGAGACAGCCCACAGAATGGGAAAAAAATATTTGCCAACTGTTTATCTGACAAAAGCCTAACATCCAGAATTTATAAGGAACTCAAACATGCCAAAAGGAGAAGAAAACAAAGAGCCCTACTAAAAAGTGGGCAAAAGATATGAACAGACACTTTTCAAAAGAAGACATATTAGCAGCCAACAGATACATGAAAAAATGCTCAGCCTCACTAATCATCAAATACATGCAAATTAAGACCACACTGAGATACCACCTAACTCCAGTCAGGATGGTCATCATTAATAATTCAAAAAAATATCAGATGCTGGTGAGGATGTGGAGAAAAAGGGAACACTTCTACACTGCTGATAGGAGTGTAAATTAGTACAATCTCTATGGAAAACAGTGTGGTGATTTTTAAAAGATCTAAAAATCAACCTTCCATACAACCCAGCAATCTCCCTTCTGGGAGTATACCAAGAGGAATTCAAATCATTCTATGAAAAAGATAACTGTGCACACATGTTTATTGCAGTACTATTCACAATAGCAAAAACATGGAACCAACTATGCTGCCCATTGAAAATGTACTAGATTTTTTAAATGTGGTACATATACATGATGAAATATTATGCAGCCATAAAGGACAAAATTACGAACTTTGCAGCAACTTGGATGGATTTCGAGTTCATCATACTCAGTGATCCATCACAGAAACAAAGAACTGAGTACCACATATTCTCACTCATAATTGGATCCTGAACATTTATCATAATGCTACAAGAAAAGAATTGGCAGTAGCGGGACACTGCCAGTGGAGGAAACATCAATAAGGGTACCTGATCCTAAACCAGGCAAAGTGAGGACCAATGGGAGACTCAAACTTCATCTGTACATTGACCACTTATGTGCCTAATCCTGAATTGTACTCCACATTTTTAAAATAAAATAATAAAAAAGGAAAAAAATCCAATAAAGCAATTCATTCAAAATTAAGAAAAAGACCTCAAAATTAGAAATGCAAAATGCAAACTGACCCTGAAAAAACAAAAAAGATATCAGAAATTACTATGAACACCTGTATACAAATAAACTAGAAAACTTAAAAGAAATGGGGTACATTCTGACATCACACAATCGCCCAAGGTTGAAACAAGAAGAAATTGAAACCCTAAACAGACCAATAACAATCCAGAAAATAGACTCAGTCATAATAAATCTCCTTGCCAAAAATAGCCCCGGACCTATGGCTTCCCCACTGAATTCTACAAGATATACAAGGAAGAGGTGATTACCAATATTATTGAAAGTATTCCAGACAATTGAAAACAATGGAATTCTCCCCGACTCATTTTATGAAGCTAATATCATACTGATACCAATCTTATTGAAAATATTTCAGGCAATCAAGAATGATAGAATTCTCTACAATTCATTTTATGAAGCCAATATCATACTAATACACAAACCTGGCAAAGACTCAACAAGGAAAGAGAATTACAGATCAATCTTCTTGATGAACATTCTCAACAAGATTCAAGCAAATCAGATCCAACAACACAGCTTAAGGATTGTTCACCATAACCAGATGGGCTTTATTCCTGGGATGCAAGGCTGGTTCAATATTTAGAAGACCATAAATGTAATTCAGCACATTAACATGTAAAACCAAGAACCACATGATTATATCATTAGATGAAGAAAAATATTTGACAAAATCCAAAATTTTTCTTGATAAAAACCCATGTTGCTTACTAGGCAAGAAGCTGGAAGCATTCTGCTAAGAACAAGCACAAGACAGGACAAGAATGCCCACTCTCACCCCTCCTGTTCAACATATTGTTAGAAGTCCTAGCCAGAGCAAGCAGTATCCAGATAGGAAAAGAGGAAGTTAATCTGTCCTTCTTTGTGGACAATATGATTCTATACCTTGAATACTCTAGGGAGTCTGTCAAAAGCTTCTTCACATCAATAAATGACTTTGGTAAAGTCTCAAGTTATAAAACAAATGTGCAAAAAACAGTTGTATTTCTATACACCAGCAACAAGCAGGCAAAAACCAAATAAAAAACACAATTCCATTCACAATAGCCCCAGACAAACAACAGCAAAAAATACCTTTTTTTCACCTAACCAGAGGTTAGGCATTCACCTAACCAGAGAAGGGAAAGAACTTTACAACAAGAACTACAAAACACTGCTGAAAGAAGTCAAGGATGACACAAACAAATGGAAAAATATTCCATGCTCATGGATTAGAAGAATCAATATTGTTAAGAAGTCCATCCTACCCAAGGCAATCTATATATTCAATGCAATACCCATCAAATTACCACTATCATTTTTCTCAGACCTGGAAACAACAATACATGAGTTTATATAGAAACAACAACAAAAAAGCATGAATAGCTAAAACAATCCTCAGCAAAAGAAACAAAGTGGGAAGTATCACATATCCAGACCTTAAACTTTATTATAAGGCCACACTAACCAAAATAGCCTGGTACTGGTACAGGAATAGGCACATAGACCAATGGAACAGGACAGAGATTCTAGAAGTAGAAACTCGGTCTCTCAACCAACATATCTTTGATAAAGCCAGCAATAACAATCACTGGGGAAAGGAGGCCATATTTAGCAAATGGTGCTGGGAAAACAGACAGACCACATGCAGATGAATGAAATCAAACCCCTACCTATCACCATATACAAAAATCAACTCAAAATTGATCAAAGATCTAAATGTAAAACCTCATACTATAAGAATCCTAGAAGAAAAAGTAGGAAACACCCTTTTGCACATTGGAATAGGCAACAAATTGTTGACCAAGTCTCCAAAAGTGAATGCCATAAAAGCTAATATAGACAAGTGGGAACTCATCAGGTTGAAAAACTTTTGCACAGAAAAAAAAAAAAAATCAAGAAAGCAAAAGTGAATCCACAGAATAGGAAAAAATATTTGCAAGCTATGCATCTGACAATGTCTTAACATCCAGGAACTATAAGGAACTCAAATGAAGTGAAAGGAAAAAAAACCATTAAAAAAGGGGGCAGACAGGCTCGGTGGCTCAGCCTGTAATCCCGCGCCTTTGGGAGGCTGAGGTGAGCGGATTGCCTGAGCCCACGGGTTCGAGACCCGCCTGGACAGGCGAGACCTCATCTCTACAATAAATCAAAAAAAAAATCAGCCGGGTGTGGTAGTGCATGCCTGTAATTCCGGCTACTTGGAAGGCTGAGGCGGAAGGATTGCCGGAGCTCAGCAGGTCGAGGCTGCGGTGGCTGGGAGCGGCCACTGCACTCCAGTCTGGGCGACCGAGTGAGACTCCAACTCAAAAAAAAAAAAAAAAGTAGGCAAAAGGACATGATCATGAATAGACACTTCTCAGAAGACATACAGGCAGCCAACAGACACATGAAAAAATGATCATCCCACTAATAATCAGAGAAATGCAAATGAAAACTACAGTGAGATAACACCTAACTCTGGTAAGGATACCATCATTAATAAGTTTTAAAAACAACATATGCTGGTATGGGTGTGGAGAAAAAGGAACACGTCTACACTGTTGGTGGGAGTGAAAGCTAGTTCAGCCTCTATGGAAAACAATGTGAGGATTCCTAAAAGAACTAAAAATTGACCTCCCATATGATCCAGCAATCCCTCTCTTGGAAAGGAATAGAAATCATTCTATCAAAAAGACACTGGCACATGCGTACTTACTTCAGGACTATTCACAATAGCAAAAACATGGAACCGACCCTACTACCTATCGAACATAAACTGGATAAAGAAAATGTGGTACATATACACAATGGAGTATTATACAGCCATAAAGAAGAACAAGATCATGGACTTCATAGCAAATTGGATGGAGATAGAGACCATCATCCTAAGTGAACTATCACAGAAACAAAGAACTGAATATCACATTCTCACTCATAAGTGGACCCTGAACATTAGTCACATTAGCCCAAGGGAAGGATCAGCAGTTGCTGAACACTGATAGGGGAGGGAGAGAGGGAGGCAGGAGGATAGGGAGGCATGTGACAATGGTACCAGGTCCCCTACTGGAGGAGTGAGGGTCAGTCAGAAGCTCAACCTTTACCTGCATGCAGCCTACTTATATAGTTAATCTTCATTTGAACCCTCTACCTCTATAATAAAATAATTATAATATGTAATTTATTGTTCAAAGACAATGTGGAAGGATATACTCATGATTCCTGAAAACCACTTCTTAACTGACCAATCAGAAGTTTGACAAATTTCAAATGGGACATAGGTTTTTGGTTGTTTTTGAATGGAAAAACTTCAAGAACACATACATTTTTGAAAAATTTATGCTTGCATAAGTTTTTCCTGTATAATCACCAGCAATCTCTTTATGTCACATGAGAGGGGACATTGAGTGGTCTGCTAGATTTACGGTGTCCTCTCAGAGCGGATATCTAAGTGCAAAGGGTTAATTAGATTTTACTTGTATAAAGGATGTTGATGGATGTCAGGAGCACATTCCCCTGCATCCCTTCCAAGGTCCGTGTCCTGCCCACACAGTCCTACTGATGGTAGACCATCATGGATGAAGGCAAATGCACTTCATTCATTACAAGAGATTCATCTCTACTAATTATAGGAAAAGGTGAGCTGAATTCTTTAGGCCTGGTTTATTTAGCACAGATTTTCAAATCTGGGGGATTCAAATACCTATTTAACCATGAATTTTATGTGTTTAATGGAAAACTTCCAGTTTCGTAAAGAAGTTTATTCTTCATTCTCCCAACACATTTTTCTTGTGAAATTGTTCCTCCTTTGGCGGGGGGCGGGGTAATGCATTTTCTAGATTCGTGTATGATTAGAAAGAAGACTGAAAAAATAGACAACAAAATAATGTAGGATTTAGGGAAAGTATTAATATTCATCTGCATGTTCCAAAATTTTAATGAATATGTATTCTTTATAAAGAGAAAAACAATCTTTTAAAAATATTGGTTTACAAAGAATGAATTTGACAGAATGGTCTCACTTTTAACGTACAAAGTCAGTTTTTCACCTAAAGTCAATGACTATAACCTCTGAAATATTCCCATGTCTTCTAAAACAATGGATTTGATAAGAGCAGAATGACCTCTCTTACTATGTCCTTCCCTAGTGTCCTAGTCCAGGTGCTCATAGCAAAACCTGTGCCAATGACTGAGGAGCTAACACTTTATTTGGGAGATGCAAGACCAAGACTATGTAAGGCAAAGGGAAAAGAGAGAGAGAGAAGTGAAACTAGAAAACATAAGCCTTGTGATCCTAGACTACCATACTGGCCACCATTTCACAAGAAGCTATAAAGAGATGGAGGATGAATGGAGGACCTGCACCTTAGTGTGTTCCATGGAAAGAGAAAGGGAGAATTCATCTACTGGTTCCTTCCCATCTTGCTTCCTACTAGTCAAGTCTTACTCTCCAAAGAATTCCCGCCCTCCCCAACACTTCGGCAGCCAGAATGGAGGGTTAACCCAATGTGGGTGAACTGCTGGTTTTATTCCAATGGATTACTTGCTACATTCTGAAAAAGAAAGAAAAAAACTTAGTTTGAGACCTATTGGACTTCCACTTGAGAGAAAGTTGAGAAGAGTTGCATTCCAAACTTTCACTCCATGGATGGTACTAGATGGCAGTGTGGATGGAACTCTGACCAAGAAAGAGAAAGAAAGCAACCATCACAGAAATTGGAGAAAGCACTAGATGCCTGTCTCTAATGTATTTTTCCTTGTAAACATATTGTCTTTTCTATAAGGTTTATTATTGTTATTCAAATTTTTGTTAAGATAAAATTTACATAACACAAAATCCACCACTTTAAAGTGTACAATTCAGTGGTTTTTGGCAAATTCCTAATATTTTACAGCCATCATCATTATCGAGTCCAGAATATTTCCATCACTCTATAAAGAAACTCTGTATCCAGTAGTACTCTTCCAACTCTCTCCTTTCCCTAACCCTTGGCAACCACTAGTCTACTTTCTCTATGAATTTGCCTATTGGAAACATCTCATGTAAATAGAATTCTATAATATGTGTTCTTCTTTCACATAGCATAATGTTTTCAAGTCTCATTCATATTATAGCATTAATCAATAAGTTGTTTCTTTTCATGACTGAATAATATTTCATTGTATGGATACACTATGTTTATCCATTCATCAAATGATGGACATTTGGGATGTTTATACTTTTTGGATAATGCTGCTATTAAAATTCCTGTATATGTTTTTGTCTGGACATATATGTTCTGTTTTCCCTGGGTATATGCACAGGAGTGGAATTGCCAGGTTTTATGGTCTTACATTTCACTTTTTGAGGAAATGCTAGTTTTCTACTGCAGCTGCACCATTTTATATTCTAGCAATATTTATAAATGTCCCGCTTTCTCCACATTCTCACTAACACTTATTTTTCTTTTCCTTTTTTTTACAAAAACTATAGCCATCCTAGTGAGTGTGAAGTGTATCTCACTGTGACTTTGATTTGCATTTCCCAAGTGATAATAATGTTGGACATCTTTTTACATGCTTATTGGCCAATTTTATCTCTTCTTTGGAGAAACGTCTCTTCAAATCCTTTGCCAATTTTTAATTGGATTACTGTCTTATTATTGTTAAATTGTAAGAGTTCTTTCTATATTTTATATTCCAGACCCTTTTTAGAAAATGAAGTACAAAATATTTTCTCCTACTTTATGCTGTCTTTTCATTTTCTTGATGGAGGCTTTTGACCCCAAAAAGTTTTTAATATTGATGAAGCTCACATACTGCCTTTTATAAATATAGATTTTGTTCCCTTATACAAGGCCAACCCAGTACTAAAAAGAAAATCTGAATACAATGCACAGTAAGAGAACTTTGTATTCAACTAGACTATATTTTCCACCTCTCTTTTCCATGAGAAAAACAGGATGGGAAGGACTGTTTATTAATATCATCGGCTGCCCACATTCCTGCAGTAAATCATGAAGCATCACTCACTCTATCAGTGTTTTTTAGGAACTGAAAAGTGGAAGACGAGTGACATGCATTCACAATTAGCCCAACAGTTACTGAAATATGGGTTCTGCTGAGGGGAAGTATTTTTTCTTTATAGTTTCTTGGGAGTCAGCGAAGCTTTAATCCTCAGACTTCACAAATACGATACTGGATATGCTCAAGAGATATCAAAGTTCTTTTCTGGGACTTTGATGCTTTTCTTTGGAGTTCACTGTGCTTTTGGACTGTTCTGGACATTTTTAAAAAAGATGTTGTGTTTCCATTTTATGATGCTGCTGTTTGAATATGCACTGCAGATCCCATCTCTGAATATGGTTTCTTTATGAAGTACACTCTCATTTTCACAGCTCTGTGACCTTTCATTTGTTATTTATGAGCTTTTGCAAATCTAATACCACTCTGACAGATTTAATTTGTGCTCTAAATTACCTTTGCATGAGTTACTCAACTGCTGGTTTTATTCCAATGGATTACTTGCTACATTCCGAAAAAGAAAGAAAAAACTTAGTTTGAGATCTATTGGACTTCTTCCACTTGAGAGAAAGTTGAGAAGAGTTGCATCCCAAACTTTCACTCCATGGATGGTACTAGAGAGGATAAAGGAGGATTTCTCCGCTAGTCAGAGGCAAAGGGATAGAAGCACAACCCAGGTCAAGTTTTACAAATCTATACCATAACTGCTATTCATATATAGTCCATAAAATGGGATATTCTCTTTTTAAAATGTTTTATTTTAAAGATGTGGGGAACAATTCAGGATTAGGTATACAAGTGATCATCGTATAGGCAAAGTTTGGGCCTCCTTTTGGTACCCACTTCGCCTGGTTTGAGATCAGATACACTTATTGATGTTATGTGCCACCCCCTTCCCTGTCAGTTTCCAGGTACTGCCAGTCTCTTTCTTATAGTATTATGGTAAATGTTCAGGGCTTGCTTATGAGTGAGAACATGCAATACTCAGTTCTTTGTTTCTGTGATAAATCACTGAGTATTATAGATACTCTCACTCCTTAAACTGGAAGAAAATTAAGCTCTTCTGGAAGCTACATTTAGTTAAGAATTAAATACTAAATGATAAAATCTCAGTACTAAGTCAACACATAAACAATTGTAAAGTGGAAAACTGATACAAATTTAAATGTTTCAGTGTTATTCAAACTAAAAGTTTAAAATGCTTAATACAAGAGTGAAGAGGAATTCTGAAGCCTGAAAGATCATGAGATATCCTGATTTAATTTTTAATATGTATAGACCAGGCTTGGTGATGCGCTAGTAATCTTAAAAAGTTAATTGAGTTTCCAAAAGTATAAACTTAAAGGCACATCATCCCCAAACTAAATCTACCTAAATATATTCCTCTGACTACAGGCACTTTTTTCTTGCAATTTGCAAATTTCTCAAGATATATCATGGTTTTAAGACTTGCCTGCAAGTTCTTTGACATATCTCCATTGAGATATGGGGTCTATATGCTGTCATTTTGATTCTGGGCCAACCTTATTGACCTCTCAACCACAGTGTTGTGGAAATGATGCTATGTGATTTCCAAAGCTATAAGGAGGACCCAAAAAACCCAAAATTTATTTTATTAAAAATTGTGAATTTCTTCTCACATGCTCAAACTTCAGTCACCTTCAAAGCACTCTCCATTCGCTGCAATATACCTATCGAGATGATTTTTTCATTACTCAAAAGAGATTTCGAATTCATCAATTTTGATGTCTTCTAGTGCTTCTGCCATTTTTTGTTTCACTTCTCCCACATCAGCAAAACATTTCTCTTTGAGGACTGTTTTTAATCCAAGGAAACAAAATAAAGTCACTCAGCAAGACTGGGTGAATAAGGAGGGTGGGACACGGGAATCATGCTATCTTTAGTGGAAAGCAAGTAAACAAAAACTTCTGAAAACTCAGCATGGTGTGGGCATGTGCACTTGTAAATCATCCATCATGAACTGGGCAAACGTGTTGAAAGAATCTAAAAAAAAATAAATTCACTGAAGTCAAAAACTACCTCTCACAACAACACTAGCTGGTGCACTGATGCCAGTAGGTTCCTAGAACACTTACCTAGTGGGGTAGCCTATACTACAAGGGTCTCCCTCCTTCAAAAATAAATCTGAGGTTTTTCTGGTCTCCTCGTATGTCACATAAGGTGAAGCAACTTATACCTGGTGCTCTGGAACACTCATGCTGAATCCCTGAGCCACCATATAAGCAGTCTGAGAGTTTTGAGGCTGCCATGCTGTGAGGAAGCCCAAGCAGTGCAAAGCAGGTACTGAGACTTCATGAAGACAGCTGTCCAGTCAGCCCCAGCTATTCCAGTCCCATCTCCTTCCTTCTATTCTAGCTCCAGCCAGTCTGCTTACAGCTGCATAGAAATTCCCAGAGTAGTCTAACCAAGCCCCTCATACATTCCTGATTGACAGAAACCATGAGAGATAATAAAATGACTGGTACCCCGTCAAGCCATTAAGTTCTGTAGTGGTTTGTAAAGCAGTAATAGACCCCTAAACATAAGAAAGTGGAGCAAAAGAACTAACCAGGAATTAAAGTTTGGCTAATGAATGTAATTGCATTTTGTAGGACACATTAGTTGCAAGGTCCAGAGATCCAAGTCAAATGAGCTGTAACCAAAGCTGGGAAGGGGAGGGAAAGGGAAGAATTTTTCTGTTTCACCTAACTGTCCAATGTAGACTTGGATGGCCATTTCACCTTGTTTTGGGGTTTTTTCATCCTTCAACTTTGAGTTGGCTCTCTATCTTCGGCAGCCAGGAGCTCTATCTCCTAAAGGGTTTTCCAAAAGAGTCCACCACTAGCTTAAGTTTTACTTTGTAAACAAATATGCTTTACACATTAAGATTTTTTAAGGCTTATCAACTAAAAGGTTAAAGTTCATTTTTAAAATGGCAATAATAGACAACCAGTCAGAGATGACCTCACTGGTTGTCACAGACACTAATGTTTCATTTCAACAGGGAGACAGATATTCACATATTCCTGGTCTTAATTGAGGATCTATTTAAAAATTAATTTTTTTAAAAAAAGTTCCGATCTCTTTTTGGAGCCGCTTGGCAAGGCTAGAGTTACAGGGAAAAGTTATTTTTCTCTCTTGCCCCAATTTGATTTAAAGGTCAATTGCATCAAAAAAATACTGCTATTCCTGAAGAATAAATGATGTGTTATTGAGTATGTCCAGAATTACACAGAACTTATCACTTAACAACAGGGGTATGTTCTGAGAAATGCATTCTTAGGCAAGTTTGTTGTTGTGGAAATATCATAGAGTATACTTACACAGTTCTGGATGGTAGAGCCTACTATAATATCTAGGCTATAGAGTATAGATGTTATAATCTTATGGGATCACTGTCGAATATGTGTTCTGTGATTGACCAAAATGTCATAATGCAGTGCATGACTGTATTCACACTTAAAAGAATATATTTATTCTAGGAGCTAGTCAGCTTGTCAATTGTATGCTTGTTTGTTTCTTCCATCAATCTGAAAGTTCTTAAGAACTGACAAGAACGCATTTTCAAGTGCAAACAGCCATAAGGGAATGGAGTCCAAGAACTCCCAGGCTGGAAGGGAACACTAGCTACATTTCAGTTATCACCTGCCATCTTTATTAACTTAGAAGGGGGTGGCACTTTGGAGAAATTTCTGCTGTTGTGCCTTTTATTAAACTCTTCTATATGTTTGACAATGTCATGTTCTTATTTTATTTCTTCTAGAAGTTTTTGTCCTAGAGTCATTTAAAAAATATGGAAGTCCAAATGTACTCAGAAATAAGAGTGATACATGCATTAAACTGCAACCAGATCTTTTCTTATATTCAAAATAACCTGGTTCCAAACCCAACATTAGATTATTGTCATATGTCTTCCATACTTTGATAAGAGAATAGTTATCATGGTACTGTACAGAGGTAGTCATCTTTGTATTTGAAGTGATATGTTCATCTTTCTTCTGCTACTGTTTGCAAAACTTCAGAAACAAGAAAAAAGTGCTAATAATCATCAATTATGAAGCAGACATTGGAGATATTTTGCACTATTTGAACTGAGTTTTGCTGGCAGGGTCCATTACATTGTGTTTTGGACCACTTTGTTTTAGAGGTCTGACATGAGATTCTGTGTGAGGTTAGTTAATTCTCATCTAACACCCCCCAGGGCTTGTGGCACTACCATGCTTACCCATATTCTTAAGTGCTCTCTGCCCTTATGGACACCCTTTACCATGTTATCCCTTTACCATGTTATCCGAAAGCCAGTTGTAAACAAGCAACCCTGACATTTTTAACCTTTTCATGAAATGTTCTTTCCATTGCTTTGTGTTGACTAAAGTTCATCTTACAGTGGGAATACTCCTTCCTTTTAATCGAAGGGTGCTTGTTCTCCCAAGTCCCATGGATCCTGGACAGGAAGAAGCCAGAATTATTCCTTTCACCACAGCTTACAAATCATGTCTCTTCCTCTTCACACAAATTTGCCACCTCACTTTAAAGGTTAAATCAGATACTGTGACACCTAGTAGTCAAGGGGAGGTTGAAGAATGTGAAAAATATGACTCATCTTCAACTATGAACAAGCATTTAACCTCATCTTTATTCTCACCCGAGATTGAGAAAACCAACTCATGCTTAATCTTACATCCTACCTTGTGAGGAGTAAGGTTTTGCCTTTGGTTACAAGAATCCTGACCAAGTTTTTGTCAAAAGGACATGAAGGTTGTTTCCATTTGACCTCTAAAATAATTCAAATTTAAGAAAAAACTATAATTGCTAGTTTGACAGCTGTGGAGAGACTTCCAGAATTTTTTGCAGGGTAGGAGAACCAATCTGTGCTCTCTCTTCTTATAGGAAAAGAAGAGAAAATAGCCAACTTCAAAACAATGGCTTACATAAAATCCCTATATCTAAGCCACTATTTTCAAACCACTGGGTTCCTTAGAAGCCAACTTCTACATCTTAATCAATGTTCCTCATTTGATAAAGAAATATGCTTAGAAACAAATCTATCATGTACTCATCCTCCAAACTCTGATCAACCAATACCTTGAGCAACACACAATATGCCTCCTGACAGCTCAAAGATCATCAACTTTATTTCTGTGAGAGGGTATTGGGGTTAGATAAATCAGCCTAAACTATAGCTTTTCAAGCACATTTAACTAATTAACCCAATTATTTAGAGGAAGGAAGGAATGTATACTGTGTTTGAAGGCAAAGAAATATATCAAATAAACTCCCAACTCTGTATCATTGAGGTAGGAATTCTTACTTTGTAATGTACCATATTCATTTACAAGTCTCCATAAATAATGATTATTAAAGAAGTCTATTATTGCAGCAAAGCAGAATATAATAAGATTTTACATAGTATTCATTCACGCAGAAAAGGATATGGTGTTATTAATAAAAGAGTGTTGTCCTTGATAATAGAAAAGGGTTTGTTTTTTTTTTTTTGCATCTAAAACAAATTAATTTATCTCCTTCGAAGAGAAAAAAGTACTGAGTAGCCCTTGTGGAGAAGAAAATTGTCCTCCTTGCTTTCTATTTCACTGGTTCACTTACTTATTCGCCATTCTCTATGAGGCAGGCATAGAGAACATTATCTATTATATATGTGTTTAATAGTTCCAACTTAATACTCAAATTCTGAACTGTTAATAAAATCACTAATGTTATTCTTAAAAGTTCCCACAAAGGCTGGTAAGTACATTAGAGGAAATGTTGACTTGGTTAGTATACAGGAAAGAGATGATGAGCCTTTGAATCATTCAGTCAAGAGTGAGCATGGTTTGACATTGATGTGCTGTCTTTACAACCAAAGCCACATACTTGTAAGGTGCAGACAGAGGAGCCAGGTGGCACAGCTGCACCAGCCTTACACAGTCTCTCTAGGAATAAAGATCAGAAGGCATTATCAATAAAACCCAACAAGATATCCATATTCCATCCTGCTAGATAAGGGCAGCTTATCTGGAAGAAGAAAGAAATAAAGAAATGGAGAGAGACAAAGATGACAGACAACCTGAGGATTAGATACTAACTGTGGAATGCCCCAGGACACTCTGATTCAAAGTTATTCCATTGAAGCTTTCCAGACTCTGATCACATTAGTCAGAACAACCCTAAGATGGACCTTGGGAGAGGAGGGGAGTGGGAGCTTCAGTGGCAATGAAAGGCATTGGTGTTGGGTAGACAGGAACATCCACAAGGCTTCCCATGATCTGGCATCTGTCTACCACTCCCTACTTGACAGAAGGGGGAGCCACCAACTGAAAACCACCATGCATGGGCCTCGAATACACCATGCTTCTTCTCATTCAGTGTCTTGACTTCTGCTACCCTCCTTGGTTGCCTTTCATCCTCTGCATAAGGCTCATTCATGTGTCATCTCCTTTAGAAAGCTCCCATTCTCTCCTTTCCCCCAGATCAATTAGGAACCACTTGCTCTGCTTTTGTTATGATCCCTACCTGTCTGTGGTATTTAGAGGCCTTGCTTCATAGTGGCAAGGGCAATGGGCTTTGTATTTTGACCAATTGGATTCAAGTCCCAACTTTGCCACTTATTAGGACTGTGACCTCAGACAGGATACTTTCTTTTTTTCATCTCTAAAATGGGACTGATATCATCTAGACTGTAGGGACATAATATGGATTCATATGCCACGTAAACTTTCATTAATTGCTATTAATCAGGAAGAAATACCAGTTTGTATTGTTACTAGCATTAAGGTGACTATTTTTTACCAAATTGTGAGCTCCTTGAGGGCATAAATTTTATGAACATCAGCCGGGCATGGTGGCTGAAGCCTGTAATCCCAGCACTTTGGGAGACTAAGGTGAGAGGATTGCCTGAGCCCACAGATTCAGCCTGGGCAACTTGGCAAGACCTCATCTCTACAATAAATCAAAAAATTAGCCAGGTGGAGTAGCATGTGCCTGTGTTTCCAGCTACTTGGAAGGCTGAGGCAGAAGGATCGTCTGAGCCCAGCGGGTTGACGCTGGGGTGGCCAGTGAGCATGTCACTGCACTCCAGCCTGGGCGATGAATTGAGACTCCAACTAAAAAAAAAAAAGTTTATGAATATTATTTGACTTCTACTTAGATTTTCAGCCCCTCTTACATAAGATTTGAATAATTGATTCTACATAGAAGTAGCCATAATATAATATAGCCTTTCTATAGCAGAGCGGTATGTGTGTGTTGTGTGAATATGTATATTTGCCACAGGGACTCAGAGGAAGAAAGAATTTGGGGTTTTTGTGTGGGAGCAGGGATATAAAGTTTCCTGGAAAGGGTGACATCTTTCAGGGAAATTTTCTCAAGTCTTTGAGTAATAGCCTATTAGAGTAGAACTGGACCAGCAAATGGTTGTGTCCCAGATCTCCCAAATCAAGCTTACTCAGAGGTGTCCATGGGAAATAGACAAGATGTGCATTGTGTACATCAAGAGTCACAATACACATGATCATATTAAAGGCTCTGAATAGAACTGCAGTGAAGAAATTTCTTTAGTTTTGCTTAACCCAACATTTCTCCACATTTATTTGGACAGTGACACACCCCTTCCAAAGAACTTATTTTTATTTTTTGCAAACATTAACTAGCTGAGTTTTCTGGGGAACTCAGTGACGTATCCAAATTGTATCATTTTTTTGTATCATTCCAAAGAAGTTTTTTTTTTTTCAAACATTAACTAGCTGAATTTTCTGAGCAACCAGTGACCTATCCAAATTGTATCTTTTTGTACATGAAGAACTTGAAGCATAGAGTATTTAAGATATCTGGTCAAAAGCTAGCAAGCAACTAGAGCCTCAAGTGCAACCCATTTTCCTGTCTAGGACACTTTTCACCCTAGCATGCTATGTCACAGTCAGCAGAAACATTCTCAACTCTAAAGCCTGCTTAACTTCAAGAGGGAGAGTAGGCAATCATCTCACTTTGTGATTTAAAGAATGGTTAAAATATGCCCCAAATCTGTATTCCAAAATTCTCCTCCCTTTATCATACAGATTAATATCCTCACCAACTAGAAATGTATTTAAGGTTCACAAGCAGTTTCTTTTAAAACTCAAATACCCTGAAAGATTACTTTAAGATAAGCTCCCTTTATTGAAAGCTTCAGGCCAATCTGATCCCTTGATGTCCATTGTTCCGCCTGAGATGCAGCTGCCCCAGGCACTGGGGAGAGACAGAGGCAGAGGATGGGATTTGGCAGGGCCAATCCAGCTGCTCCTCTAGCTGCCTATGAGATCACTCTTCGCCTCCTTGCCCTGTGGGGGCAGGTGGCTATCTGTCCTGGCTTTTCTCTCCAACTGCCAAACCAGCCCAGGGTCCATTACATTTTATAAAGGTTCAGATAAACTTCTAGATTCCTTCCAGTAATCAAATAAGTACAGCAGTAATAGGATACTGGAAATAAGAGGGATTAGAAAAAAATGACGTTAAAATTCAATTGTAACAACATGAATGAAACTGCAGGACATTAGGCTAAGTGAAATAAGCCAGGCACAGAAAGACAAATACTGTACTGCATGATCTCACTATATATGGAATCTAAAAAAGTTGAACTCGTAGAGGAAGAGAGTAGAATGAATGGTAGTTGCCAAGGGCTGCTGGACAAGGAGAGGTGAATGGGAAGATACTGATCAAAGAGTACAAAGTTTCAGTTAGATAGAAGGAATACATCCTGGGGACCTCTTGTACAGCATCACAATTATAGTTAATAATAGTATATTTATACTTGAAAATTACTAAGGGAGTAGATCTTAAATGTTTTCACCACAAAAGAAAATGTTCAGTACGTGAGTTGATGGATAAGTTAATTAGCCTGATTTAATCATCTCGCATTGTATACCTATTTCAAAATACCATGCTAAACACAATAAATGTACACAATTTTTAAAATAGTAATTTCAGTGACTTGGGAGGCTGAGACAGGAGGATTGCTTGAGCCCAGGGGTTAGATGCTGCAGTGAACAATGATTACGCTATTGCACTTCAGCCTGGGAAACAGAGTGAGGCCCTATCTCTAAAATAATGATGATAATAATAACATACAAATAAATAAATACTAGGAAAAAAATTCAAAAGTGTCATTGCTAGAGGCAGATGTTTCTTGGGAGTTAGTGGAGCATAAGCTTCAGTATACTTGATCTCATGAGCTTCTGACAAGCCCTTTTCCTAACTGTATGGTTAGAGTTTTGTACTCTTTTCCTTAAGGAGGGAAAGATGGCATGCTAACAAAAGCAGGTCTTCTTGAAACTGGGGAAGTGGAATTCGAACTGGAGGAAACTATTGACCAACTAAATAATCCCATCCTCTCAGAGCCTTCTCCAGCATAGGCAAGTCACCCAGTACCATTCAAAAGGGACAGTGTTAGGCGTCCCTAGGGCAAGAGGAAGGCCCCAGCTTTAGATAATGTGTTTGTTAACTGTTCTAAGAAGTCTCAGAGAAGCCACTTCATCTTATGCAGGCGAAGCATTGCCCTGGAAAGAAGGCCCTCTCAGGGTGGCAGGGCAGCCACATCCAACAGCCATAAATAGGCTGACCAGGAAGAGGGCATGGAATGCTGGGCTCTAGAGTAGACAGACCCCAAACCTCTTTATCCATTCCCTAGGATTACTGTGAGGGGAAAATAGATAATGTATCGACAGCAGCATGGTGCAGTCCTAAAATCACAGGCTCTGGAGCCAGCCAGCCTGGCTTAGAATCCGGACTGCTACTGAGCGGGTTTCTTAACCTCTCTGTGCCTCAGTTCCCTCTTCTGCAAAGTGGGGAAATTATAACCCCCAGCTCACAGGGCTCTTATGAGGATTAAAGGAGTTAACACATGTACTGCACTTTGAATGACACCTGGCATGTGCTTGCTAGCTAATATAATTCTCAAAATTGGTTCACAGTGGGGTACGAAGGCACCTGTGTCATTCAGGTCAAGACACTGCCTAGGAATGCTTGCTTTCCAGTCCAGAAAGGACCTATGGAAAGTCTTCTAAAAGCACACTTGTCATAGAATGCCAAGTTCTACTATGAGAAATCAAAAGCCTGGGTGACTGTCAGACTTTCTAACTGATCCCAAGCTAAGATCATCCTGGGATGAGGATAAAAACACAGGGCAGGTGAATTAAGTGAGGCAGATCAGGGAAAGTTTAGGGCAGAATTTCATGCTTTCTCCTACGAAAAGAAAAAGTTTCACAGACAGAATTTCTCCCACCCCTAGTTAACTAACAAATACTAATTATGAAGTTACTTATGTAAACACAGGCAGAGAATTAGGATTAATCTTTTGTATGCCTAAAGTGCACATATAGCTTTAAAGCTAAATTAAAATTGCCAAATATAAACAAAATTATATTAAAAACAAATGCAATAATTTTAAGAAACTGGGACATAAAGAAACGAAGAAAAAGAAAGAAAGAAAACAAAACAAAAAAGAAATGAAAACACACATTTAAAAATTTCCTAAAACAAACGCATTAATTTTAAGAAACTGGGACATAAAGAAACGAAAAAAAAGAAAGAAAGAAAACAAAACAAAAAAGAAATGAAAACACACATTTAAAAATTTCCTAAAGAGGCTGAAAGCAGTGGCACACCTGTAATTCCAGCACTTTGGGAGGAGGAGAGAAGGAGATTGCTTGAGCCCAGGAATTCGAGACCAGCCTGAGCAACATAACACAACCTCATCTTTATGGAAAAAAAAGAATCCCTCACAAAATTAGCCAGGTGTGGTGGTACACACCCAAAAGGATCACCTGAGCCCAAAAGGTCCAGGCTGCAGTGAGCTGATTGTGCCACTGCACTCTAGCCTAGGCAACAGTGAGTCCTGACTCATCAATCAATCAATCAAGCAAATAGTTTCCTAAAAAAGCAGCAGATGCCTGAGAACTTGCATACAGAAGCCCCGGAGGGAGGGAGCAGGCACTGGGGAAGTTCTGACCTAGGAGAAATAGTGTCCTGGGGATAAGGGGATAGAGAAAGAGCCATACCCAGATAAGTGTTTGGGGCAGTCAGTGTGCACTAGAAGGACACAGAGACCTGGACAATGTCTCCTGTTAGAGGGAAGGGACCACTGAAGACTACCTTGGCTTCCTGTTGTTTTTGTTCAGGGCAGGGTAGAAGGAGGGCTTTCCTGGCATGTCCCAGGAAGACAGGTGCTGGCCCATGGTGGGGAACACCATTAAGGGAAAACCTGGCTAAGGGAAGAGCAGGGAAAAAGAACAACAAAAGGAGAGGGGAAAAATGAAAGCTAGAAGGTGGTATCAAAAAATGGTTTCCAAATTTTCTGCATGTTGGAATCACCTGAGGATCCTTAAAAACTCCCGATGCTGGCTCTCACCAGACAGCATCTTACAATTTTATTAACATGGGGTATGATTTTGGTACTGGGATTTTAAAGATCCTCCAAATTATTCTAACTTGCAGCAAAGTTTGGGAAACTTTATAATGCTTCTGCAAGTTGCTGGTGAAAAGAAACCACCCAAAATATGTTCTCTCCTTCCACAGGCCCTGGCACATAGTGCTGAAAAGTTCTCCACACCACTCAGTTAAGGGACTATAGCAGCCCAACATAACTGGAGAGTAGTTTATCCCATGAGGTCTTCTTTCTCTACCCAAAGACGCAGGAGAGCCACAGGTGGGATAGAGGCTCCATCAGGAAGGATGCTGAGGCAGTTGGATAGGGCTAGGCCTGCCCACTTTCTTTCCCCAAAGAATCAGGAGGGGCACAGGTAGGAGAAAGAAAGTGGACAGGCCCACCCCTATCAAACTACCTCAGTATTCTTCCTGATTTCCACAATGCTCAAACCCTAAACCTGACAGGATTCTCTTCACTTCTTTGGCAACCACTTCCCTAAAGTGATTTTCCCCTTAATGAAGTGATTGCCCCATGTTACCCTTGAAATGCTCCAGGGTGAATGAAGTACCTTTCCCAACTAGCACACTCAGTTTTTATGACATCAAAAAGAGAAAATCTTGAGGCCTCCCCAGGGACATTTGCTCACAACCATAATTCTAACGGTAGCCAGAGGGATGAGTGAGTTTTTGAGAAAGAAAACGTGCAGACACCAACATTTTCAGAGGAACCATAGAGTGATGAGAAGAGAATGGGTTTTGCAGACTGCAGACTTGAACTTTGACTTTTGCTCTGCTACGAGCCAGGTGTACTTAAACAACAAAACTTCCCCGCAGTTCAACCTCCTCATTAGCAATGGCACACGGAGATGCCTTCAAGTCACTGGAACCCCCCGCACTAACATTTGGACTGTAACTATGCTTGTGAGGGCTACGCCTTGATTAAAATGACCCCCTCTCTAAAGGTGGCAAATTTTCCATCTTCTCTGACTTTCTAGTCACTTGTTCTGATATTATTCACAGCAGGAAAGTAAGCAGGGCTGGGAACAAGGCACAATAGAAAAAATACAAGTAACATTGTCAGAAATAAACAGGAAAGATAATGACACATTCATTCTGATTTCACTCTGTAAAGTTTGGATAACATAGTTCCAATATCAAAACCATATAATTGATCCAGTTACATTATATCCTACAAGGTCTTTTTCTATGTGGGTGGAAAGAAAAAAAATACACCTGAGCACATGCTGTAGAGAATTATCCCACAAGAGGCAAAGGAACTGAATCAGAGGTCTTAGAAGGATAACAGTGTGATGTGAGAAGCCTGGTTGCTCTAATTCTTGTTTTTATGCTTATAGGGATCTAAAGTTTCCAGCCAGCCTGTCTGTGCACGGAAGAGTAGTAGGTAATAAGGATAAGGGCTACCATGATTCTATGAACTCAAAAGCAGCAAAAGAAAGGATCTAAGTCTGTACTGTCCAACAGGACTTCCTACAATGATGAAAATGTTCTCTGCCGATGCTGTCCAATTTGGGGGCCACTAGCCAGATGTGGCTGTTGAGAAACTGAACTGTGTGACTGAGGAACAGAACGTGATTCCATTAACTGAAATGTAAGCTAAACAGCCATGTGTGGGCAGTGGCTACAGTACCGGATAGTGGAGATCTAAACTAATGATAAACGAACAAAATCTAGTCACTTAAGACTGTGACCTCAGAACCAATTAGGACTAGTGTGAAATAGAATGATTATAACCCAACTAAAGGCCAACACATCACATGAATTAAATAGAATCAGAGAAGAAAAAAATCAAATAACTGCTTCTATGGGAGGAACTCTGGGCCAGATTATTGGTGCTAAGGGGAAAAAAAGGAAAAGAAACAGACTTGAGCATCATAATCTCAGGAATACCACAAAGAAACATTCTACTGTCACCTTTCTTTTGCAATCGATGGTGAAAATGTTAGCTTACTGTGTAACAAGAATCATTCTACACACTTTACATTTGATTCTGCCAATCACCCTATGAGGTGGGTTATTATTCTTAACCCAAATGTTTACAGATGAGCAAACTAAGGAAGAGGAGGAATATGTTGATGGTCACCGAGGTAGAAAGTGGTGGAGTCAAATTTTGAATTGAGTCTGGCTTTTATGTCAGGTTTAATAAGTCTCTAATCATTTAGAAGATAGGGTGAATAAAGGACTGCCTTTGGGAGGAGGCTGACTTTCTCAATGTTTCTGGGACATGCTAAGAATGCGTCACTTTAGGGGAAGTGGTCATTTTAGCTTTAAGAAGTATACAGAAACCTGTAATCCCAGCACTTTGGGAGGTCGAGGCAAAAGGATCGTTTGAGGTCAGGAGTTTGAGATCAACCTAGTGAGATCCCCATCTCCACAAATTTTTTTTAAAAAATAGTCAGGCATGGTAGCTTGTGGGGGTGGGAGGTAACTGAACCCAAGAGATTGAGATTACAGTGAGCTATTATTGTGCCACTGGACTCCAGCATGGGCAGCAGAGCCAGACCCTGTCTCAAAAAGAAAAAAATATGTATCATTAGATGCAGAAAAAGTTTTTGATAAAATCCAGCATCCTTTCTTGTTAAAAACCCTTGAACACCTAAACATGCAGGAAACTGACCTCAAAATAGTAAGAGCCATCTATGATAAATTCAGTCAACATATTGCTAAATGGACAAAAATTTGAAACATTTCGCCTGAAAGCCGGAACAAGACAAGCCTGCTCACTTTCACCCCACCTGTTCAACACAGCATTGGAAGTCCTAGCAAGAGCAATCAGACAAGACAAGGAAATCGGATATCCAAACAGGAAAAGAGGAAGTCAAGTAATCCCTCTTTGCAGAGGACATGATTCTATACCTCAAAAATCCAAAAGAATCTGTTAAAAACCTTCTTTCACTGATAAGAACTTTGACAAAGTCTCAGGTACAAAATCAATGTGCAAAAGACAATCACATTCTTATATACCAATAACAAACAGAGAACCAGATAAAAAGCACAATCCCATTCGCAATACTCACACACACACACAAAAGAAGTACCTTGGCATCTTCCTAACCAGAGAGGTCAAAGACATTTACAACAAAAACTACAAACATTGCTCAAAGAAATTAAAGAAGGCACAAATAGATGGAAAAATATTCCATGTTCATGGATTGGGAGAATCAACATTGCTAAGATGTCCATCCTACCCAAGGCAATCTACAGATTTAATGCAATACCCATTAAATTACCAGCATCATTCTTCTTTGTCCTGGAGACAACAATACAGATATTCATATGGAAACATAAACGACCACAAATAGCCAAAACAATCCTCAACAAAAGAAACAAAGTGGGAGGTATCGCACTTCCAGACTTTAAACTTTATTATAAGGCTACAATAATCAAAACAGTCTGGTTTTGGTACAAGAACAGGCATATAGATTAATGGAACAGGATAGAGATTCCAGAAGCAAAACCTCAATTTCTCAACCAACTTACCTTAGACAAAACCTCCACTAACAACTACTGGAGAGAGGAGAACCTATTCAGTAAATGGTGCTGGGGAAACTGGCTGACCACGTGCAAAAGATTAAAACAAGACCCCTACCTATCATCATATACAAAAATCAACTCTAAATGGCTCAAAGACTTAAACATAAAACCTCAAACTATAAGAACCTTTAAAATGCAGGAGACACATTATCAACTAGGTACTTGCATGATGAACATTTGTATACCTAACCCTGAATTGTACCCCACATATTTAAAATAAAAATTTTTTAAAAGTGGGCAAAAGTTATGAATAACACTTCTTAAAAGAAGACATAGGAGCAGCCAATAGATACATGAAATAATGCTCAGACTCATTAATCATCAAAGAAATGCTCATTAAAACCACACTGAGATACCACCTAACTCTACTCAGGATGGCCATCATTAATAACTCAGAAAGCAATTGATGCTGTACAGGATACAGGGAAAAGGGAACACTTCTACATTGTTGTTGGAAGAGCCAACTAGTACAGCCTCTGTGGAAAACAGTGTGGTGATTCCTAAAAGATCTAAAAATCACCCTTCCATATGACCCAGCAATCCTCCTTCTGGTAATATACCTGGAGGAACTCAAATCACTCTATGAAAAAGATACCTGCACATGCATGTTTGTTGCAATATTATTCACAATAGTAAAAACATGGAACCAACAGTGCTGTCCATTGAAAGTGGACTGGATTTTTTAAAATTTGGTAAACACACACCATGGAATATTATGCAGCCATAAAGAAAGACAAAATGATGAAGTTCGTGGCAACTTGGATGGATTTAGAGTCTGTAATACTCAGTGATCTATCACAGAACAAAGAACTGAGTACCACATGTTCTCACTCATAAACAGACCCTGAACAATCATCATAACCGTATAAGAAAGGAATTGGCAGTAGGTGGAAACTGTAGGAGGGGGAGGCATACTTCATCAATAAGGGTACCTGATCTCAAACCAGGTAAAGTAGGGACCAAAAGGAGGCTCAAATTTTACCTGTACAATGACCATTTGCATACCTAACCTTGAATTGTACCCCACACCTTTAAAATAAAATTTAAAAAAAAAAAAAGTATAAAGGAAGCATGTGAAGAAGAAGGAGGGTGAAGAAAAGGAGGGACACATAGAAACCTGAGCCTCTGGGAGACTCACTTTGCCAAGTGGCCATTGTTCCTAGACCTCCTCTGAAGGATCTAGTTTTTTCTCAGGTTATTAAAGTCAGTGGGAAGCTTGTGGATGGGGAGGTGAGAAAGAGTGCAAATCTTCAGAGAATAAGAGGAAAGAAATGTCTCTAGTATGTGTTGGAAGTTGGTCTCTGTCCTACCCAGTTAGCCTTAACTATGTAAAATCTTATCCTCAGAGACGAAGAGATAGGTAATCGTATAGGACTTTGTCCCTCTATTTCAATCCCTTATTATTGCCCTTTTTTGATGATTCCAAATGTTTGCTTTCTAGATAATTCTGTGAGTACCCTTTTTACTACTACATCATGTGGTCTATTATCCATTATTTTATTAGAATAAACTCCTAGACACGGGGAAAAGGAAATGATAGGACCCTGGCTTGTACCAGTTGGACCTGAATGTTGAAGTTTTCCCTTCTCCTGGAATTGTCACAAAAAGATGAGATAATTATTGACTGGGAATCTTGGCTCACCCCCTACTTAAATTAAGAGAGAAAGAAGAGAACCTCTCTTGTTCCCTTCCTGCTGTAGGATTTAAAGAAGCTAAAATGACCAAGTTCATAGAAAATCAGGAAGCATCTGAGTTGCCCATAACTTAATACAAGACTTGTGAATAAGGGTAATTCTCCTCCAATATTTATTAGACTGAAAGTTCAATATCTCCCAGTAGTAACTCAACACGCATAGCAAAAATGCATCACAAATTCCAGATTAATTATTGGTTTCGTCAGGAGAATTCACTTATTTAAAAATATTTATTTGTGGCCAGGTGCAGTGGCTCAAACCTGTAATTCCAGCACTTTGGAAGACTGAGATGAGAGGATTGCCAAATTTGGCGAAACCTTGTCTCTACAATAAATCAAAAAATTAGCTGGACAGTGTTTGCCTCCCAACATGCAATTTCCCCCTGTTTAACTAATCCTACTTTCTAAATACTTTTCAAATCAGTTCCTTCTTCATCATGCCTATGGATGGACTAAACTTCTGTTCAGACCCTCAATTTTTGTTTGGGCTATTGCAGTTGCATCTAAATTGTTCTCACTATTTCTTTTCTTTCCAATATTTCTGTATGACACTTCTCTTAATAACATAGCTCTACAGTTAGAAACTTCCCACAGGATATAGTTTAAATTCTTTATCAGTACATAAGAGCAGTAGAGAGCTTATGGCAGGCCCCAGGAGAAGGATCACAAAATGGGCCCTTGGGAATCTGGGAAAAGACCATGCCATCTGTAGTAGAGAAGCATATCCCTTTTCAGAAACAGCTCTTGGCATGGTGCTGAGCCCTGCTAAAGACAAAGTGGTTGGTTGCTCATGTGATAACGAGTGACCACGAATCCAGAACTGCCCATTGGTTCTATTGGATGTGACCAGTCATAAAGGCATCATTCATAACTGGCAGAGCCCCAGCCAGCACTATGTATCTGGGGCTTGGAATGTCTGGTTCATAGGTGTGAGATCCTGGACCACAGAACATCTAATGATGACACAGGATTGGGCCCAAGACCATGGGATAAAGTGTTGTGTCTCATAAGCAGCGGGTCTCACAGAACACGAGAATTGCCCTCCAAAAATGTAGCTGAAACACTAGCTCAGAGGCAATACTCAGAGGGGATGTGGTACTGTGCTTAGGATGCAGCGTGTGCATTGTATCAGAGTCCCACACAGTGCTGGGTCCCAAATAGGAAGAACACAAGAGACCCAAACCCAAGGGGTAGAGCTGGAGTAGCCTCTCACACTGTCACTCCCAATGACCCCCAGCAGATTTTGTACTTCCCATTCATACAACTCTGGGCTGTGTAAGATGGGAGGTTCTGGTCCCCAAGAGGTAATCCTCTGGCCAAAGGATTTATCAAGGGTCCCATTAAACTACAATTCACAGCCTTCACCAGGGCTCCTTGGACTCTCTATGCCCAGGGACCAAAATAATGCCATACTAGCAGGGATAAGTGACCCTCATTAGCAGGAAGAGGCAGGGCTGCTTTTACACAATGGAGGGAGGAATTCATGGAGCAGATTCCCCCACATCCAACACCAAATTGTGGGGTTCTATTTATTTATCCCATACGATATGTATCCCTCCACACAATGCTAAAATCTAGAGTATGTGTTCATCTCTAAGGAACAGGGACCGCCCAGCTTCCATTGAATGTTGCCATTAGGGCTACTGAGGTGAGCTCTGCTGAGTATGTAAGAAATCTCAGAAATCCAGACTTGTATTGTGAGGTTGCTGCCTTTTAAATGTTGCAAACTGATTCACAATTAAAACGAAACCCAGGCCGGGCTCAGTGGCTCAGCCTGTAATTCCAGGCACTTTGGGAGGCCTAGGCGAGTGAATTACCTGAGCCCGTGGGTTCGAGACCCACCCGGGCAACTTGGTGAGACCTCGTCTCTACAATAAATCAAAAACTAGCCGAGTGTGGCAGTGCACCTATAGTTCCAGCTACATGGAAGGCTGAGGCGTAAGGATCGCCAGAGCCCAGCAGGTCAAGGCTGTGGTGACCGGGAGCGTGCCAATGCCTTCCAGCCTAGGTGACAGAGTGAGACTCCAACTCAAAAAAAAAAACAAAAAAAAACCAAAACCCAACAGGAGGGCAAAATGCACCCACTGACTTTTGGTTCATGCCTGCTAGCTGGTATCCACGCTCTAAATAAAACGCTTTACCAGCCTCAACCATGACCCACAGAAGGCACTCTAGGGGACTGAGTTGCTTGAAGGTTTTAAGAAACTAAGTCATTACATTTTGGATTTGTCCTTTTGGTTTATAGGATACTTCATAACTCCATGGTACTGTAGACTAAACTAACCTAACCAATGAGGTAGCACATTCTTGTCTTATTCAAAAAAGTGTTTTCTGAGAACCCAATATGGACTGTCTTATGCTAAGTTATGGAGGCTCAGATTTTAATAAGAATAAGTACCCTTACCCTCCAGAAAAATCATAATAGGGAAGAAAGAAATGTAAAAAGTTTAATTTTATATTATTATTAAGTAGTGTATTTATTAATACATATATTCTCTACTAAAGGTAAACATCTTGACTTCTCAGAATAGCAACATGTTTCAAACAAACACAAATATAATACAAATAAACAAAAAAATTTTTTTTTTTTTTTGAGTTGGAGTCTCACTCAGTTGCCCAGACTGGAGTGCAGTGGCTGCTCCCGGTCGCCGCAGCCTCGCCTGCTGGGCTCCGGCGATCCTTCCGCCTCAGCCTTCCAAGTAGCCAAAATTACAGGCATGCGCTACCACGCCCGGCTGATTTCTTGACCTTTAAACCATAGCCTGGCTATTTCCAAAGAAAGATTCTAATGGATGAGAAATTTTGTCATTATACAATTATAGACAGTAAGTGAGAATTGAAGAAATGTGAATTGTGAGCACTTAAAAAATATTAATAAACATTTAATGTTTTAGTAAATGCTTTAATAAAATCATTTCAAAATTTTACCTTATTCTCATACTCTGAAATTTATTTTTTCTGAATAATATCATAAAACAAATTAACTTGAGGGAAGAAAACAAAAATTAGAATACAATTTTCGTGATTCAACATTCTCCCTATCAAAGTTCCATTGCTTATTAAATCCTATTTCTAGTTATGTAAATTTGTAAAGAAACACAAATACAACACCACCTAGTTCTAAAGAAACTTGACCATAGATTCCAGGCTTGCTGAAGACTCATCAACACTTTGTAAAGAAGAAACTACCCACCCCTTGGCCCCTGTCTCTAACTTAGGCACATTTGCAATAACCTGTAATATGATGTGTATTCTCACTGTGCTATAAGGAGCAGACTGTGGATAGACCCCAGAATCAGAATCAACTTGGCAATTGTTCCAAATATCTCTTCCCTTCTTCTCCCCTAAAACCCACAGTCACACAGTAGATCAATTGCAAGGTACAATCCTGGTTCTACAAAGTAGACATGTGGACTTCACTTTCCTAATGACCCTAGCCAACACTTTAAAACATATAAATTGGAACTGCTCCATGTCAGTGAGTACTGGGAGAATTTTAACAACTAGATTAAAGGCCTAATCAATTGGTAAGTCCCCAGGGGAAGTGTTAATGCTAGGGAAGAGATTAACTGTTAAATGGTTTCAAGAACAAATGGAAAGTGCAAATTTCACAGAAAAGAGGTGGAAAGGTGAATAAAATAAATGGGAGACAAACAATAGAAAAAAATTGGGACCAGAGAAACTGGTATGATAAGGCTATAACATAATAAAAAGATAAAAATCTTTTTTTTCCCCCTATTTTTCTAATCAGGTTTCATTCTTTTTTTCCTTGTCTTTCTTTTCTTTTCTTTTTTTTTTTTTTTGAGTTGGAGTTTCACGCTGTCACCCAGGCTGGAGTGCAGTGGCACACTCCCTCCTGCCTCAACCTGCTAAGTAACTGGGACTACAGGCGCATGCCACCATGCTAGGTAATTTCTTTCTTTTTTTTTTTTTTTTTTGAGTTGGAGTCTCACTCTGTCGCCCAGACTGGCGTGCAGTGGCCGCTTCCGGCCACCGCAGCCTCGACCTGCTGGGCTCCGGCGATCCTTCTGCCTCAGCCTTCCAAGTAGCCAGAATTATAGGCATGCACTACCACACCCGGCTGATTTTTTGATTTATTGTAGAGATGAGGTCTCGCTGCCTGGCTGAGCCCCCGAGCCCGGCTAGGTAATTTCTTTCTTTCTCTCTCTCTCTCTCTCTTTCTTTCTTTCATCTCCCTATGTTGCTCAAGCTGGTCACAAACTCCTGGGCTCAAGCAATCCTCCCACCTTGGTCTCCCAAAATACTGGGATTACAGCAGTCACCACACCTGATCATTGTTTCTCTTTACACATGGGAAAATTTGGGCTGGTTCATTTCCTTTATCCATTTTCCTCTATCGTGCTGTGATAAATCAGAAAGTAGAAAGTGTACCCAGTAACTCACAAACTCAACATCCTCTATCTCCCACCTCTGTCTGTTCTGGGCAAGGAAAGATTGCCTAACAAGAGTGTTGGTCCAGGATTAATGAGTCGTGGGAGAAACCTGGGAAACCCAGCTGGAAACTCCTAAACTTGCCTTGGGTGAGGATAAGGCCAACTGCTGGATGGCATTTAAAGATATGTGAATTCTTTATAAAGTCAAGAAGGGAAAACACAAGCCATAAGGGAGATCTAGAGATGAGTGTAGCATTCTCAAAAACAATAAAAATTCAGGGGAAATAGAAATACCAGAAAACTAGCAACATAAAGTTATCATAATTGGTCCTAAAATTCAACTCTCAGCTTCCTAGCTCAAAAGGCAGCATGGAGAAGACAATGAGTTAATGATTACGAAAGAAAAACCTTTAACTGGCACGTCATTCACAAATAGAAATTCCCCTAGAAATATTTATTCTCTACCTGCCATTTTCATTTCCACCACAAAAGACAGTTTTGATCCTAATATGAGATGACTTTTTACATGATTTTTTAGGCTAAAAAAAAGTTGACAGAGTATTTTGGCTCCCAATTATAATAGTGGCCACATTGCAATACTGAATACTGATTTCCTGTCAATTTTGAGCAGAGATATTGCAGGTCTGAGACACTCCCTTGGATACTTATGTTTACACTATTCATGAATCATAGTTCCAAATCTGACCGATTAGAAGCATTTTTTAAAAATTTTAGATTAGGGGGTACATGTGCAGTTTTGTTACATGAATATATTGCACAATGCTGAGATTTAGGCTGCTATTGAACCTTTCCCTGTCACTCAAATAGTGAACGTAGTACTCAACAGGTAATTTTTCAACATGTGTCCTCCTCCACCCTCCTCTCTTTTGGAGTCCACAGTACCTATTGTTCTCATATTTATATCCATGTGTACCCAATGTTTAGCTCCCCCTTGTAAGTGAGAACATGTGGTATTTGGTTTTCCCTTTTTGCATTAATTTACTTAGGATAATGGCTTCCAGTTCTATCTATGTTACTGCAAAGGACATGGTTTCATTCTTTTTATGGCTGTGAAATATTCCATGATATATATGTACCATATTTTCCTTATCCAACCCGCCATTAATGGGCACTAGATTGGGTCTATGTTTTTGCTATTGTGAACAGTATTATGATAAATATATGAATGCAGGTATCTTTTTGGTAGAGTGAGTTATTTTCTTTTGGGCATATACCCAAAGGAAATGGGCCCAATGGTAATTCTATATTTAATTCTTTGAGAAATCTCCAAACTGCTTTCCATGGTGGCTGAAATAATTTACATCCCTACTAACAGTGTATGAGCATTTCTTTTTGTTTGCAACCTTGCCAGTATCTGCTAATTTTGGGCATTTTAATAGTAGCCATTTTGACTGGCATGAAATGGCATCTCATTGTGTTTTTTATTTGTATTTCTCTTATTGGTGATGTTGAACATTTTTTCGTCTGTTGTGTACTTGCATGTTTTGTTTTGGGAAGTGTCTGTTCATGTCCTTTGCCCACTTTTTAAAGGAGTTTTTTTTTCTTGTTGATTAATATTATCTTTAAAAGCAGATTATTAGAGTCAAGAAACAGACTCAGGGAGTCTAGACTAGAACCAGAAAATCTGTAGTTAAAACAAAAAAACTAAAACAGTTTATCTGGTGAATTCTAGGGATTTCCAGTATGGAAACTTTAGAAGTAGGTTATGAAAAACATAGATAAATGTTATCGCTAAGCAACAATACACATAAAAAGAAACAAAATTATCTAATAAATCTTTTTTAAAAGTTCAACCTTATCAGAGTTAAAGAATTGTGAATTAAAATAATTAGTTTTGATTTGTACACCTATAAAATTGGTAAAAATGTTTTCGTTTGATAATGGTCTATGGTAGTGAGTATGTGGGGAAAGAGACAATCTCATTTGGTAAACAAATTAGTTTATCTTTTCTGGAAGGTAATTAAGCAGTATCTATTAATTTTTTCATGAACATAGTCTCTAATCCAAAAATTCAATTTTCAAAAATTTCCCTTGCAGATCTATTTCAATAGTGTATCAAGGTAATATAAGCAAGAATGCTTATGACAATCTAAATATCTAATAATGAAAGGTAGGTTTATAAAGTAAAGTACAATAATACAAAGGAATATTGTGTAGACTTTAAAAGAAAGATGATGCATATGCTATAGATGCGAACAAGAATGTACACTAGGCTAGGCCTTTTTTGTGTTTTTTGAAAGGAAAATGCATAAATACATGTAGATATGTGGGCTCTATGTATAACCTTTATTTTCCAAATTATATTAATGATTATCTTTTGAGGGAGGACCATCACTGGAGCGGTAAGGGAGGTTTTAATTTTCCATTTTATATCTTTCTATACTATTTGCACTTTCTTACCACGTGCAAGTATTCAAGGGCACTTATGGTGTTTTCTGCAAGATATGCTTAATTCCATGCTAGCTTTCCCAACTATCATTTCTTGGTCAAATACTTCTACTGTCAATCAAAATGTGAGTGAGTCAACTTGTTTCCAATTATATCCCATCCCACACTGCCAATCCACTTACTAGCAAAATGAATTTGAGAAGGCCTATAATAAAAGATTCATAGGAAGGCGGTTAAATAAAACAAGCAAATAAAATTCATGGAAAGAAAAGGGAAATAAAAAGCCCAGGCAAATGTAATGACTATGATTGAGCAATAAGCATAGCTCCAAGTTTCCTGAAAGAAAAGGCAGAATTGGAACACAATGGGTAATGTCACTCTTGTTGTCTGGAAGAAGATGTCATACCTGTTTATCACAGGAGGCATTTTTACAGATGCTGAATTCTAAGAGATGTTATAAAAGACACTTTGAAAACACCTTGATTTTATGGCCTTATGCTAATGGGTATCAAACGTGACCTTGCATGAGAGGGCTTGTTTCAACACAGATTGCTGAACCCCACTCTCAGAGCTTCTGAGTCATTAGGTCTGCAGAGTAGAGTCGGAGACTGCATTTCTTACAGGTTCCTAGGTGATGCTGATGCTGCAGGTCTGAGACCACATTTTGGGACACTGGGACCTCAGATCAGCCATTCCATTGTACGAGACCTTAATGGTCAACGACTTTATCAGTAGTTCTGCTGAAGACCTGAAAATTCTCTTCACATAAGCATTTCAGCAAAACATTGAAATGTAACCCAATAAAAGCACTTATAAAGCAACTGAGGCCAAACATATAGCATTCTTATGATCTTATCAGAAAACAAAGGTGAAATTTGAATAGAGCCATAGTATAGAGTTATTGTACTTGTCTGGGCCCTTCTTAATACAAAGGTAGTACACATTATCAGACAAGAGCTGATAATGCAGATTCCTTGAATATTGACTCTCATTAACGATAGCCTCGTTTTACCCACACAGAAGGCTGGTCTTTTGCCAACATTTAAAATACTGTATAATTCAATTCAAAATCAGGAACCAATGACCTTTAGACAATCAGCACTCTTTTTTTTTAATCGACATGGGGAATAGAGGATAAACTGTATCAGGAATTAACATAGGACTTTTTTTCTGAAGATGCAAGAGTTAATTTTTAGGTAAAAAATCTCATTGTTTTTCAATATCCTTGGGGGATAAGCTGTACCTTCTAATGTCACAGCACTAGAATCCTATGTCTGAGACCACCATCCCTAACGCCTACTTGGTTTCTGGTTGTCAAAAGCACTTGGTGCTATAGGAACTAACTCGTGGATTTAACAACCGGACTTAGTTACAAATCACAAACACACACAAACGCATATGCACACACATGCACACACACAAATGTTCACATACGTTAGCAACAACAAGCGTGTTTTATAAGATTAAAGGCTCACGCCTATAATCCCAGCACTCTGGGAGGCTGAGGTGAGAGGATTGCTTGAGCCCACGGGTTTGAGACCAGCCTGGGCAACTTCGCAAGACATCATTTCTACAAACTAAAAATAAAAAAATTAGCTAGGCATGGTGGCACACACCTGTAGTCCCAACTATTTGGAAGGTTGAGGTGGAAGGATCACCTGAACCCAGCAGGTCGAGGCTGCAGTGGCCATGAGCCTGCCACTGCACTCCAACCTGGGTGACAGAGTGAAACTCCAACTAAAAAAAAAAAAATCTAAAAATGTTTCCAACAGATACAGTAAGTATCCTACGTATGAACGAGTTTTGTTCCAAGAGCACGTTCTGAAGTCCAATTTGTTTGTAAGTCCAGCAAAGTTAGCTTAGGTACCTAACTAACACAATTGGCTAAACACTACCAGCTATAAGACCACTGCTTTTACACTTGCTTCTGGACAACCTGGGCTTGAAATAAAGATACTGTACTGTTGTACTTTCTACAGTACTATACAGTAAAGTACACAAAAGCACAACCACTTGTAGAGGATGCATGTACATGACAACGTACACCAGACACAGGAACTAATTTACATGATTGGACATGTAAATGCACGTTCGCATCTTTGAAAGTTCACAACTTGAAGGTTCATATGTAGGGGACTTACTGTGCACTTGTAAATGTATGCATTGAACCTCAAAAGAGAAAATTTAAAAAGATTTTTTAAAGTAAAAGTGCTCCATGACTTCTGAATTTCAGTAAGTTTAACTAGTTTTAACAGTCAGTTCAAAAAACTTTAACTGAGCACCTACTGTGTGCCAAGTACCGTGTTAGGAGCTGGGGAAAAGTGTTGGACATAAACCCTACTCTAATGGTTGCTTACAAGTGTAGTGAGGTAGCACATATATAAAGCAGAGATTTCCACATGATTTGGAAACACTAGATGCTATGTTAGATGGATAGCTATAGAGCACCATCAATGCTCGAAGAATGGACACTCAGTCCTTCCTGGAGCTCACAGTGGGCTTCTTGGAAAAGACAACACAGAGACCTTTCAGAGGAGCAGAAGTCAGTTAGAATGAAGACAGAGGGAAATGGTGAAGGCTCCTGTACCAAGCACTGCTGGTTGCATGTCTAAATCCCAATCACCCCTTCTTCATTATAGATAGAACAATTTTTGTTCAAGGTGGCAACCTGCCTGACCCAAAATATACTTCCCAGAATCCCCTACAGGTGGTCCTGAGGGGCATTCCTGGCTAATGAGATATATGCAAAAGCCACTACCAAAGCTTCTAGGGAAACCTCACATTTGACTTTTGCTTTTCCTTCTTTGCCCTTCAGCCTTCTTGCTACCTGAAATATATACAAGAAGCTCAAAGGTATGGCTGCCATTTATGTGGGCATAAAATGTGGAAAGGTAGAATACGACATATCTCTCAGAGCTGTCACACCTGTTTTGGACTACTTACTTCCAGTTTTCCTATTATTGAGAAAAGTAAGTCCCTACTTTTCAAGCCCCTTGGAGTGAGGATGCATCCAGATGTATGCAAACAGAAATCCATCTCATGTACATAGTCAGTGCACTTGAGCATTATTCATTACTTATTTTATTTGTTTGCATATGCTGGGGAGAATTCCGAATTTTAGATCTTCAAAGCAAGATTTCTGAATCTTTCACTCTTATCAAAACATGAATTAAGGATGCCCTAATACTTGTGTAAAGTGCTGTTACAATCAAATAGCAAAGATAATCAACAACTGTGTTACCAAGAAGTTTAAATATGTCACTGAATCAAGAATTAACAAAATAGCACAATGATTAGCAACATTTTCAGTTTTTGCCAAAAAAGTTTACCTAAGTACATAATCCCAGAGCATAAACAAGATTTGTGAAGACAACATTTGCTTCTCGCTCACCCTCTGGAAAGAAACTGAGGTATGAACATAACAATGGAACACACACGCGCGGGGCGCGCGGGTACACACACACACACACACACACACACACACACACATTCACATACATACACACCTTGCCCTCTTCCTTTATTTTTTTGTTACTGTCCTTGCAGTTCCTTGTCTCAAGCACTGATGTTGCTCTCTCTGTTTGCTACATAAATAGCCACTTGCTACCTATCAATCAGCAGGAAGCAATGCAAGAGTCTTCAAATTCATTTCTTTGTTACCTCCAGTAAGAATGTTCAGACCCAAGCAAGCAGCAAGAAGTGCTCAGACAGCAGACGTACTGCTGCTGCTGCCCATGCAGGGGCCACATCACTAGCTGTTCTTTCAGGTATAAAAGTATCAGGCCATTGTGCCGAGACTTCCCACCTCCAGGGCACTCTTCATCTGCGGTGTGCCAGGAAGGACATGGAGAGCTGGGTGGGGATGCACCAGTCCCAGTTCTTGCCCTACCCAGCAGCTCCCCTCTGACAATCACACGGGCTTCTCTACCTACACAGTAAGGACCTTGACCTGCAGCCGTGGGTCAAACTGGGGAGTTTTATGGACCAGTAAAGATCAACTTGAAAACAAAAAACTGGTCCAACAAAGTGTTATCAATCCTGGGTTTTCCTTCAAAAGAATATCCAAACAAAGCAATAAAAGCCAGAAGCCAAAAGTCAAATTAGACTTCCCAACCACCCTTTATTGGAAAGATTTGCCCTTTTCTTATGAAAGATTCCGTTCTGTCCAGTTTGGAAATATTAGACTGTCCTCCAAGTCTGTTGGCATCCCTCTAATGATTTTATTAATTTATTTTTATTTTATCATTGATTTTTATTTATCTATATACCTATTTGTGATTTTATATTTTCTGAGTCAGTGTCACTCTGTTGCCCAGGCTAGAGTGCAATGACATGATCATGGCTCACTGTAGTCTCGACCTTCTGGGCTCAGGTGATCCTTTAGCCTCAGTCTCCAGAGTAGCTGAGATTAGCATGCCACCACAATCATTTAATTTGTGTGTGTGTGTGTGTGTGTGTGTGTGTGTGTGTGTGCGCGTGCGCTGAGGTTTCTCACTATATTGCCCAGGCTGGTCTCGAACTCCTGACCTTTCTTGCTCCTCAGCCTCCCAAAAGTGCTAGGATCATGAACGTGAGCCACCACGCCTGGCCATATTTAGATCTTATTTTATAATCTATAAATTTGTGTTTTATTTATTTTTGCTTGATTTTTATTTATTTATTTAAATATTTTATATATTTTTCCTCTGTATTGTAAAATCTTTTTTTCTATTTGATCTTCCAGACAGTAGCTCACCCCAATAGTCCCTATATCCTGTAGACTCTTGATCTTTCTGTGGACATGATCCTTCCAGCAGTCTAATGAAACCTAGAGACCTTTTCCAAAGAATATTTTCAAGTGCATAAAGTGAGATCCATAGGATTACAAAAAAATCAATTATATTTAAATATCAATAGCAAAACACACAAACTCAATGACATGTGCTTCTTTAGTATGACACTAAATAACAATCTCTAGGGTGGTACTGTGGAAAATTATAATTTCAAGTTGTGATGATCATAAATGATATTCAAGATGTCTGCAACAACTATAAGGTCATATGAAATTTTTTTATTTCTATTGATGATAAAGTCATAGGTACTAGTAATACTCTTGTGGTTTTATTAGAAAATAAAGATGAACTTTTCCTTCCAAACTAAATGTTACGTTCTCCTAAAATTCATAAATAGAAAATTTCCACACTATCCTAACACCACTCCTTGATTTTCTTAATAATCCTTTCCATTCTTCATTTAACTACAAAACTGCATACATATGTGACATATCATTTTTGGCATAGTGGCAAATGTCAATGAAAACAAAGTCATCTTCTCATCCTGGTTCCTCAGCCATCCTTTTTCCCCCTTCTTTGAAGGTAATGACTTAGTAATCTCTTGGCTATCTTTTCTGTATACTGAACACTTCATTTTAAAAGTACTTTGTTTAAATTCTAGAAAACTTTTTTTCTTGCAAGGAAATTACTTTATACATAAAAAAGAATAATTATTGCTATTCTCTAGGCATTCTATTTGACTAGTACCACTTATCTTCTGCCTAATATGTTCTGGTAGCTGAGTTTCCTTATGTTTCTGGGTTTTTCATCGTTCTATTCACCCTCAAAATTCAGGTCAAGATATCAGGTGTCGCTGGCTGGCTGGTTGTCCTCTTTTGAGGTCCCCAGGAAAGCCTCCCTGCCCTCGTTACCCACAGCCTCCCCAGTTGCAAGAGGGTATTCTGACAAAAGCAGCATTTCTCTAAAAATGCACTGGAAACACTTTCAGGGGATCCATGTGACAAAACAAAACACACACACACACATACACACAGAGAGAGAGAGAGAGAGAGAGAGAGAGAGCTAGAGAGAGAGAGGCATCTTCTCCTTTTCTTATCAGATTATAAAATAAAGGATAATCTTCCACAGTAAGAAAGACAGAACTTCATAATAAAGGGCAAATCTTCCCAAGATGAGGTAGTTGGCTTATCATAGTCATGCAAATAACAGGAACATAATAGAGAAAAAGGAGTAGATGGGGGAAAGACAGTAACTGAATAAATAAAAGAGGAAAATTCCCCTACTTTTCCAGAGTACTTCAGCTGGCAGATTGAAAGCACTTGTCCTGTTCTAGGTTAAGAATGGATCATAAAAGACATCTATCAATGCAAACCATGGCACTTGCTAGACTAGAAAAAAGCTATTGTTTCACATATTTATCTTGTAATCACTTGTCTTTAATTATAGTTCATTTTTCTTTCTTAATGAAGTCTCCAGGGTTTGCTAAAAATAATAATCAGCACAAAGAGGAAATTTTACCTTTTCTAATATCGAATCCTTTTTCTGGTCTTATATTTTCTAGAAACTTACTAAATGTCTGTTAATAAGTGGTGATAGCTATCACATTTTTGCTTTTACTGAAAAATTTTGAAAGCTTCTAAATAGAAACACCAAGTTGCCTACAAAGGAAAAAGAATTAGACTGACTTCACACTTCATCTGCGCACTACTTAGAGAAAAGAGCTGCATTCCCAGGCTTCTGTACCCATACAAGGGTATCATTCAACTCTTGGAGTAAAAGGAAACCTTTAAGATCATTGAATAGCAACTGCAATAATATTATTAAGTTGATATTTCTGTAGCACTTATTCTGTGCCAGGTTCTGTTCTAAACACTTCACTCATTATGGTAGTTTGTCTACAAAGGTGACTACCATTCATCGTTTCCCTCCCTCTCCACTCACGCCTCTCCTCCAACTCAAGGTAAAGTCTATCGTTCTACCTCATAGTATCTGGCTGAAGTACTGCAGTACTGATTCCGGGTCAAGAAATGATGTGAAGACCAGCAGTTTTCTGCCTCTTGGACTCCCGAGTTAGCATGTGAGAAATTCAGGCTACTCTGATGGAGAGTGGGGCCTCATGGAGGGGCACTCGACAAATAAGGGAACGAGCATTGGGAACACCCAGCCCAGCTGAGCCTTCAGATGATTCTAGATAATCCCTGTGGCTATTTAACTCCATCCACATGAGAGCCCCCAAGCAACTAAACCCAGCCAATAATAAATTGCTATTATGTTGCTGTTAAAAGGCAGTTCATTACATACAATCATCCATATCTGTGGTTTAGGCACCCATAAATTCAACCAACTGGAATGAAATATATTTTAAAAAACAATTAAAATAGCAATACAACAATAAAAAACAATATAGTCTGACAACTATATACATACCATTTACATTGTATTAGGTATTGCAAGTAATGTGGAAATGATTTAAAGCATATGGGAAGATAACAAAGGTTGTACGCAAATACTAAGCCCTTTTATATTAGGGACTTGAGCATCTGTAGATTTTGGTATCCACAGGGGATGAGGGGTATCCTGGAGCCCATCCCCCACAAATAATTGAGGGATGACTATAGCAATAGATAATCAGAATGCTTATATTAATTTATTTAATCTTCATAAAATCCCTATGAGTTTGCTATTCTTAGTGTCTCCAATTTACAATTAAAGAGACTGAGGCCCAAAGAAGTTAAATAACTTTTTCAAGATTATACAGCTAGAAAGAAATCTTTGAAAAAACGCAGAGATTCAATAGTAAATCAGCCTTATGCTTCATATGAGAAAAAAAACATTGAGAAAGACCCTAATGCAACAAAATAAATCAGAACGGAGATCTCAAAAGAGAGGAGAAGCAAAAAGAGAAGAAGAAAAAAAAAAAGAGTGATGAGATGTGTATCTTACAAAAATACTATGAAATCTAATAGATAATGATACCATGACTGAGCACACGTAAGTTAAATGTTAAAGATTTCTGAAATAAGAGGCAAACTGCAAGGATACAGTAATAAGTAGTAGCAAAAGAAAACAAAGGAGTTAGGAAGAGGCAGGACTAGAAGCAAGAGGGATGGAAAGAAGAAAAAGCATTCTGAAGTTCTTGGTATGACTTTCCACAAGATACAACTGACTCAGCAGTAGAAAAGTGGATAGACCAATTACTGCAGGAGAGATCGGGAAAGTGATTAAGTTTCTATCACCAAGAGAAAAACAAAAAAGCAAAAACAGATGATTTCACAATAAGTCCTATATAAATTATAAAGAACAGAAATGTTATTTAAATTATTCAAGACTATAGAAACATAGGGAAAACCCTCTAAATTCATTTTATGAAGCTGGTTTAGCCTTAAAACCAAAACTAAGAAAGACAGTACAATAAAAGAAAACTACAGAACAATTTCACTTGTGAATATCTGCAAAAATTTTCAATAAAATACTTGCAAGTAAAATCCAAGGTATGTCAAATGAATATTGCCAAAAACTAAATGGAGGTGACTCCAGAAAGGCTATTTCCACATCAGCAGATCCACTAGCATCATTCATGACAGTCACAAATGTATGGATTAAAAGTGGCTAGTTACATCAATAGTTTCTAAAAAAGCATTTAGTGAAATTCAACAGCTATCCTTAATACAACTTCAAGTAAAACAGGAATAGAAAGAAACCTCTTGAATATGGATTCATTGAAAATAAAATGCAACCATCATTCCAAACAATTGAATGCCAGGAATAAGATGGGATACCTGCTGTTATCATTATAATTCAACAGTAAATTGAGTGGGGAAAACTGTTAATGTAAACAGAGTAAACTAGAAGATAAAATGTTCCCTTCTTGCTGATGATATATCCATACTCTTAGAAATTCCAACTCCAGTTTAAAAATAAAAACTACTAGGATCAATGAAGGAATTTGATCAAGTGGTTGCAAAAATTTAGAGTTTTTCTTTATGCCTGTAATGGAAACTGGAAAAGATTGTAACAGCATTATAATGTCATCAAAAATGAAAAGAAAAATTAGGGCTAAGTAGACAAATTCAAAATGTATGCACACATTCAGTTAGAATTCCAAAACCCTTAAAGTGAATATATTATATTTTTAGGTAAGATTAAATGTCCAAAAATTGGCAAAAAACCCCCAAAAACCTGTTGAAAAAGAAAATGCAGGGAGTGCCATACCAGACTTAAATCTATTAAAATGAAAATAAGGCAGGAGAATAAATAACAGAATAAATTGATGAACTCAGAAGTCAATTCCAATATGAATAGAAGCCTCTATGTGACAAAGTGAGTGCGTCTTGTGACCCATTGTGGACAGAACAGCTTATTGATGAGTGGCTCTTGCACAACTAACTATGCATGTGAGAAAAAGAAAACTGGGTGGACTCCTACCTCACATCCTATGCTGACATCATGAGAGAGTGAACTAGTCCTAACCATCAAGAAGGGAAGTCCATGAAGTACTGCTGAGTAAGAAAAGTAACATGCAGAGGACATATTTCAAAATCTCCTTATTTTTGGAATGTCTTGTCCACCATTTAGAATTGCACATACTGGATCTTGATCAGATAGCTAGTACTGCTTTGGAGGGTACTTTTTTGTACAAAACAGAATGTAAACATCTACAAATGTAGATGTTTACATAAACAGGAATAGAAATATGGAGATCTATAGGCTAAGTTGCTTAGCATGACTTGACAGCAGATAGGGGAGTGTGGCTGTCAAGGGAGGGGAGAAACAAACAATGTAATTTTTTAAAGATTTGTACAATAAATACAGAATGTATAATGTAATTTGTGAAAAGCTATTTACACACACACACACACACACACACACACACACACACACACACACACACACACTAGTATGTGTAGAGAGAGACAGAAAGAAAAAAAATATGAAAGAATAGGCACCGAAATGTTACCTGTGGTCATCACAGAGGCATGGAATTTCAGATAATTTTTACTTTATATAATCAGGGAAAAAATAAATTTCTTTATCAAAATTATGAAATATACATTTACTAGTTTTAAAATGTATTCAAAATGGATGCCAAATGCAGAAAGACAAATACCTCATTTCTCGCTAAGAGGGAGTAAAATAATGTATTTACATGGGCAGAGACTGTGGAATGATGGACACTGGAGACTTAGAAGGAAGGATTGTGGAAGGGGGCGGATGATGAGAAATTACTTAATGGGTACAATGCACATTATTCAAGTGATGAAGACATTAAAAGTGATGAAGACATTGACCACTATGCAATATATCCATGTAACAAGATTACACTTTTACCCTATAAATTTATACCTCAAAAATGGATGCCAAGTTGGTGGGTCTTCATAATGTTTTTGTGGAGTGTTAAAAAGATGGAGATTAAAAGACCATGGCACAGTGCCTGACACATAAAATAATGAATGAGTGCTACTATTACTACTTTTTTCAGAAGTCCAGAGATCACCTGTTGACAACTCTGTCTAGTTACAGCAAAAATATATCCTCAGCGACCCAGAGCGAAGAGATGATTGTAGAAAACCAAGTGCCTCTAACATCACTTCTATCCAGAGGAAAAAAGAATATTGTCTGATTTCCTCAATATGACCGTGCAGTGAAAGATAACATCACTGCAAAAACATTTACGTCTGACTTTCCAAACAGAAGGTCTTAAGTACTCTTGTCATCCTGCTAGAATTATGACAGTATAAGCTAATGACTGCATTTTTCACTGGAGACTGTCAAGTTGCCTAATTTGTAAATGGGCTTTGTGGAATATCTCCCCACCTCCATCTGCAGGTCTGGGGAGCCCTTCTAGTCTCATTTGGCACCTTGGTATTTAAACTCGACCACAAAGGAGAGCAAGTTACCCTGTCGCTGCCCTGTCTTCAATAGTCAGTCCTTCAAAGCTAATAGATAATAATAGATTCCAAGAGAACTTAGAAAATCCTCTGGTTAAAATTATTTTTAAAAAGTCTCCAGTCTTTCTAGCTGGGAAAAGCTAAACTTTTCACAGTACAGAGCAACCCACATCCCTTAATCTTCTTCAGATATGTGCAGAATACCTAATCTCTCATGTTCAAGTAGTGTTGTGTCCAGAAACACAGCTCCTTAGTGCACCACTGGGTCTGTGGCCTGCCAGCTGCTTGCACGAGGCCAGGAGGACCACAAATGGCTCTAGTCCTGTCTTGGTGAGGATGCCCTGCCCACTCCTTTATCTATGCCTCCTAACTCAGCAGGCCTGGATTCTCGATACTTTGGATAATTAGTGCCTTTTAATATCCTAAAAGAGCAGCTATGAGGCTATTTATTTTCAAAATGTATGCTTCTGTAGTTGTAAGAAGAAAAAAAAGAAAAACCCTCTTCACGCAGTCAAGAGCTTTGAATTCACTCATAGCCATTTATGACCAGACTGACTTTAGTTGCCTTGCCTCTGAAAATGCTAGAAGCACAAGAATGGGTTTTAAATGGACTCTCTTCAAGCTAAATCAGCCCTCAAAATACTTCTGATGGCATCTATTTATGTGTAAAACTGAGAAGCTATAGATGCATAAATGTATTCAGATGTCTGATTATAATTACCATGGAAAAAGGCTTTTATAGTTGTCACTGAATCATTCTAACTTCAGAAGTAAGGAAAAATTTATGTGAGGCTCTGCCCAACCAGGTAGGTAGAGCAAAGAACATAGACCATACATTTGCCTTCATGTACCTGAGTCAAGGTGCAAGGATCACTCTTTATAGTGAAGTCAAAATAAAGCAATACCCTCTCAACTGAGAGGGAACTTTTCCAGGGAGTCAAATTTAGGCCTACAGAATTTCAAAAGAATGCATATTCAATACTTTTGTACAGCCTCAAAATTAAATAAATAACATAACACCTCTGTATTGCAGCATCCTGCTTATGGAAATGAGAATAACACCACTTCCATGGGGTCAACGCTTCCCTTTTCCTCAGGGGAATTGATAATCACCCTGTGAATTTCCAAGGAGTTGAGAGAAAAGTTGAGGTATGCCAAACATTTCACTCTCCTCCTACTTGCACTCCAAACAGAACACCTAGAGATTGTTTTCTCCAACACTGTTGATTGGTCTTTCACACCAGTATTTAAAACACACACTTGCCCTGACTGTCCTAGAGTGGGATCTTCCTCCATACATTCTAACCTTTCTGCCATCACAGCTGCTTCAGACTGAATTGTGTCCCTCCCAAAATTTATGTTGAAGACCTAACCTCCATTTGGAGATAAGGCCTTGGGAGGTTTAGGTTTAGATAATTTCAGAAGGGTGGGGCCCTTGTGGTAGGATTAGTGCTCTTAGAGGAAGAAGCATCAGAGAACTTGCTCTGCCTACCCTCCTCCCATCATGTGAAGACAGAGCAAGGAGGTAAAAAGGTCTACAAGCCAGGGGAAGTGAACATCTTGATCTTAGATTTCCCACCTTTCAAACTTAGAAAAAATATATGTCTGCTATTTAAACTACCCAGTCTGTGGTATTTTATTATAACAGGCCCAGCTGACTCAGATACCCGCCCCCTATGGATTGCTTCTGTTTTGTTTTGGGGCCCTGGTCAGCCAAACCATTTGTCCTGCTAAGGACATATTGTTTGTTCTCTATTTCCTCATGAAAGTATAGAGGTGCACATAACCCCATTCCTTTCTTTTCTATTTTTTAATTCAAAAAATACTTTATTTTATTTTAAAGACGTGGGATACAAGTCAGGATTAGGTACATAGTAATCTGTGTGCAGGTAAAGTTTGGGTCTCCAACTGGTCCTCACTTCTCCCAGTTCAGGATCTGGTACCCTTTGTGTTGTTACATGCCTCCCAACCCACTCCTGGCAGTGTCCCACGACTGCCAATCCCTTCCTTGTGTTATTGTGAGTAATGTGCAGGTCCCACTTATGAGTGAGAGCATGAGGTTTTTGGTTCTTTGTTTCCCCCCATTCCCTTCTATTTAATATGCCTTCCACTCTTTAAGAAAGTTTTTTTTCTGCCAGCAACACCCCTTCCCCTTATTGAAAGGGTAGTGTGTCACAGGCAGTGAAGACCTGAGTCACACCCAGCTCATCACACACCCTTGGGTGGAGTACTGCTGTGAGACAGGGATCAAACATCTGCCCTTATGAGGTCAAATAAAACAATGTACATGGAAAGCATTTTACAGGTTGTGAGGGGCCATATAGATGTGAAATATAATCACACTATCTTCGCTCCGTTTGCAGAATCTGACCCAAACAAAGAGCAAATAGCTCTAGTAATAAAATAATTTTTTGTTTTCTTTTCAAAATAAAAGCCCCACAAGCATACAAAGATCTGCAGTAGTCTATACCATTCCCTAAGCTGAGTTTCTTTAGGGCAAGACGCTTTATCAATAATCAGAAAAAAAAAATGATGATGGAATAAGAGAAAGGTCAAAGGTGGTTTTAAGAAGTTTCTATACCAGACTAAGTCAGTGATGTCGAACGAGTGGTTTCTTCATTCAACTATGAAATGCTCAGAGATAAGGGCCAAGTCTTACCCACGTTTAAAAACCCCCAAGTCCATCTCAGTGCCTGGCATAGAGGAAGAAAGAAGTAATCAATCGTTCAGTGAGCAAATAGATGCACATTCAAGAGAATGCTAGTGTTTTCTTCTGTGATAGTAGATCCCTAATTATCACCTCTAAAATTTTTTGTGAATATGCAGCCACCTAACATAATAGAAAACCTTGGCTTTGAAGTCATATACTGCACAATGACACTGATTCTGCTTTGGCAAGTATCTCAATTCCTTCCTCTGTAAAGTGGGGATACTAATTCTCACCATACAGGCTGTTGAGAATAGAGGAAATATATGTAAAGTACTTGGCACATTATCCAATCCAGCATATGTGCTCAATAAATAGAGGTTGTCTTTATTAATGATGAAGTGCTCCAAGAAAGATTCAGCATATGAACCCAATTATACTCACTACATGCTACAATCTTTTCATCATCTATAAACTACATCTAGCAATATTTCCCTTCAATTAACTGTCTATACTATTCTGTGACAATGGATTGTAATATTTTTTGCTGGACATCAACAAGTCCTAAGAAGAAAAAAGCAGAACTGATGACCATGAAACCTCAGGTGCCGAGATGTAAAATATAAGATATAAGATGCATCCTGATGTTTTGGATCAAGTAGTAGAGACAGGGCCTGCATGCTGAGGGGTGGGCACCAATGCAATAATTCCAAGTAACAATCTCCCAAGGAAGTTTCTAGAAAGTCAAAAAAGTCAGCTGTCTCTAAGAAGGACAGAGAGCCAATAAGCAAGGTTAAAATGACCAACATGCAAATGTGCAATGAAACAGCACAATTGGAAGCACTGCATGAGTAGAAGATAGGAACCCAGAACAAGCCAAGCCTCCTAAGTCCCCTACACCAGTAAGAACCAGAGAGCAGTTAGCTTCACAGCTACAGCATACATGTGGTCTCTCCTAAGGGACAAGGGCAACCCCCCTTTCCAATTAAATGGACAAGAGATTATTCAAAGTAGAGATGAAGTAAGAAGATGCTAGGGTAAAAGGACAGAAAGCCAAAATGAATGATGGGGCTAACTACTGCAAGACGAAAGATTTTCAAAATTGGCCAAGGCTTCTTTCAAGGTCAATACATGGCATTTTGAAAATTACTCAGGATTCAAAATATGAATGAAATACCTTGAGAGTATATCTACCAATAAGGAATTGACTGCAAAGTAATTATAATCAATCACATCTGATTAGCAAACAGCATATGATGCTTTTTGATGTGTTTCCACATAAATTATTCTATTTGGGAAAATGCCAAAAGACTGCGTGCCAAAAGGTCAAGAACCAGGGATAAGGAGGGGGTCTGCTAACATAATCTCAAGAGAGCCAGCCACCACGCTAGCGATGCAAATGACAGTTCAGTGCCAGAGTGGATCCCTCCATCATAGCTCAGAGAGAGAGAGAGAGGGCTGGGGGTCCTGTCCTGACAGGACATAGGCAGTTGGGAGCAGGGGAGTGGCTGGCTAATTAGAAACATGAAGCCAGTCCACCTCCACTCAAGGTCTGGCTCAGGCAGAGATCAACTTTGCCTCGAAAAAAGGACCTTACAGACCAAAAATAAAGATACCAAACCTAAGCCCCATTGTAGTGACAGGTCAAAACTCTTAATCCCAGTGACCTTCGCTGCTATTCAAATGTAGCCATTGTGATGAAAATATCCCTGAATTCAGTTTGTAAACCAAGAAGCAGACAACCACAGATGTTCCCGCAGACCATTCATTAACTCTTGGGGTCATTTTGGCTTCTCTGTTTCTAATTTTCATATATTTCTAGTTTGGATCCCATTCTCTAAATACCTAAAATCGTTCTCCCTGAAGCCAGTTCCATACCTAGCTGTGACATAAAATTTTAATTTCTTCAGGTGTCTTGATTTCAGTAAATTCAGGGAAACATCATCAAATCAACTGGAAGAAACAAGGGTACACCTCCAAGCTTTCCTGGACACAAATAACCTGCCCCCACTCTCTCAGGCATACACAGGACAGTATTCTGCCATGAAAGGGCTTCCTAGATCAGGGAGATTGTTATCAGAAAAGAAATTTTAAAAAGCGATTCACCAAATGTCACAAAGAAACTACAATTTCATAAGCCTTTAAAAGCCAAAACTCAGGGTATTTTTTTCTTCCTCTTAGCCTCTCTCCCCTAAAATCGTGGTATAACTGACCTTTAAATCCTATGCTGTAACTTGATCAGACAATGCCCAGAGTAAAGCTTAACAAAGTGAGCAGTACAGTACTAACCCATTCTGCTGGACAGCTAACTTTCTTTTGGGGGGGAGCTTCACAGCCTTTATTAGATTACCTATTGGCACAAAGTTTAGTCATTTAAACAGGTTCCAATTTTGTAAGAAATATAATTTAGATTCAGCTATCTTTTGTACAATGGTAAGTTTATATTTCTATTCCTTTTTTTGTAACTTGTATTTTTTTATTTTAAAAATGTGGGGTACATCTCACTCCTCTTGTTCAACATTGCGTTGGAAGTCCTAGCTATAGCAATTAGACAACAGAAGAAAATCTGGGGTATCCAAATAGGAAAAGAGGAAGTTAAGTTATCCCCCTTTGCTGATGATATGATCCTGTACCTTGAAAATCGAAGAAAATCTGTCAAAAACCTGCTTGCACTGATAAAGAACTTTGGCAAAGTCTCGGAGTACAAAATAAATGTGCAAAAGACAGCTGCGGGCAAACCCTTTGGGTCTTCTCCCACTGTGGGAGCTTTCCTGTCCTCTCAATAAACTGTGCTTTCTCGTTAAAAAAAAAAACAAAAAACAAAAACAAGGCAGTTGCATTCTTATACACCAACAACAAGCAGGCAGAGAATCAAATAAAAGGCAAAATCCCATTCACAATAGCCACACAAAAAATAAAATGCCTCAGCATCTTGCTAACCAGAGAAGTGAAAGAACTTTGCAATAAGAACTATAAAACACTGCTCAAAGAAATCCAAGAAGACACAAACAAATGGAAAAATAAGCCATGCTCATGGATAGGAAGAATCAATATTGTTAAGATGACCATCCTACCTAAGGTGATCTACAGATTCAATGCAATATCCATTAAATTACCAAAACAATTCTTCTCAGATCTGGAAATGACAATACAGAAATTCATATGGAAACATAAATGACCATGAATAGCCAAAACAATCCTTAGCAAAAGAAACAAAGCAGGAAGTGTCGCACTTTCAGACTTCAAACTTTATTATAAGGCTACAATAATCAAAACAGCCTGGTTTTGGTATAAGAACAGGCATACGGTCCAGTGGAATAAGATAGAGATTATTATGCAGCCATAAGGAAGGACAAACATATGAACTTTGCAGTAACTTGGATGGATTTAGAGTCTATCATACTCAGTGATCTATCACAGACAAAGAACAGAGTACCATATGTTCTCACTTATAAGTGGACCTTGAACAATGATCTTAATACTATAAGAAAGGGATTGGCAGTGGGGGGGGATGGGATTGGCAGTTGAGGGAAACTGCCAGGGGAGGGAGGGGCACACCTCATCAACAAGGGTACCTGCATAATGAATATTTGCATACCTAACCCTGAATTGTACCCACATTTTTAACGTAAAAAATTTAAAAGTTAGAAAAAAAACAAACAACAAAAAAATGTGGGGTGCAATCAGGGTTAGATACATACATGTACAGGTAAAGTGTGGGTACACTTATTAATGTTATGTGTCCTCCCCCACCCCCCAGGCAATGTCCCACTACTGTCAATTCCTTTCTCATGACAACTAACTTTCTGGAATTTTCCCAGTCTATACAGGGAAGGAGAGAGATAACGTGTCCAGCATTAGGAAGGGTTAATTTCACCAGGTCATTGAGAATTTTTAGTTTTTCTTTTCATGTAAGTCATAGTATCATTAACTTGTGTGTAATTGAAAACAGGTTGAGTCAGCTTATAAAATACCCACATAGAAAAGGGAAAAAGGTACTTCATCTTCAGGGAAGCAAAGGATATGTAAAGAACAGGTTTTAAAATGTAGCTAAACACCTTGTAACAAAAGAAACCAACTACTGAAACAAAAATTAGATGACTCCTCCTCCCTCCCATCACATCTCCCTTTCCCATTCTCTCATTGTTGAGTTGTAAAAGTTTCATGGGCATTAACTAATTCCCTAATAAATTCTCCTGACACATCATTTCTTAATCTTCTTCTCTTAACTGCCCCCAATTGTAGAGTAAGGCAAGTGTTCACCCAGAGGCCTGAGATTCATCCCAAAGTAGAAACTTCCTTGATGCCTCCTTTGTTTGTAACATGTGTCAATTGCATTCCACTCCACAAATATATACACTCGTTTTCACATAAAAGTAATGTGTTTCTGGATTCATGTGAATGATTCAGGAAGTTGCTCCAGGTCACTCCTGTGCCCTTGTGTATCCATGGCACACTGAGAATATCGACTTACACTATCCTCTATTCCTGAAGAAATTCACTCAAATCTTTCTCTCTGTTCGTAGATCAGCTTTGGACCAGGAAGGGAGGGAGGGAGGGAAGAAAAAAGAAAGAAAGGCTGTTACATATATTTAATTTTTTAAATAAAATTTAAGTCACTATTTAGAAGCAAGAGGGTATTTCACCTTTACTCTTCCCTCTGCCTTTCCCTCAGTCCCAGCCTGTATGCTGTCATGAATACAGGAGCTAGAATTTTTGCTACTTTTCCATTGCCTTTCTTTGTGGCTAAGAGAACCCCCCCATGCCAAATGAAAAGCCCACCCCATGCAGTTTAGGGAGGTTAATCCCACAACACCAGTAAAGTGGTGACATGTGACCTAGACCTGAATGGAATAAACTATCCATCTCCTTAGTTACAAAGACTGGTTCAGGAATGGGCATGTGGTCAACCAAAGCCCACCAGAGAACTTCCCTTGACTGAGAGCTTGTGAAAAAGATCCTCTCTTTCTCCTATGTTGTTACTATGTAGAATTTAACTCTGAAGAAGTCATTAGCCGTCTTTGTTAACATGTGAAGAATGCCTTCTAAGAATCAAGCCAATTCATAAAGGGGAAAACGGTACTGAGAGAGAACCAGATGGAAGACACAGGGAATTGTGGAGGAAAAGGCATCGACAGAGAAAGATCTGTAGGGAGAGAGCAAGACACAAAAAGTAAAAGAGAACACAGTAAAAAACCATTTTAACCCCTAGATTCCACTCTACCTGAAGTCAGAATATTCCTCAGACTTCCCATTTATGTGACAGGAAAAAAAAAATCCTCTTTTGACACAAGGTAGTTTAAGTTAGGTTTATTTATTTATTTAGAGTTGGAGTCTCACTCCATCGCCCAGGCTGGAGTACAGTTGCATGCTCAGAGCCACCCCAGCATCGACCTGCTGGGCTCCGGCAATCCTTCCACCTCAGCCTTCCAAGTAGTTGAAACTACAGGTGCACGCTACCACGCCCAGCTATTTTGTGATTTATTGTAGAGATGAGGTTGCACCAATTTGCCCAGACTGATCTCAAACCCGCAGGCTCAGGCAATCCACTTGCCTCAGTCTCCCAAAGTGCTGGGATTACAGGCTAAGCCACTGAGCCCAGCCCACTAAATTAAAAAAAAAAAAAAAAAAAGAATTAATGTATTAGTCAGTGCTGCTTTAGGAAAGGCCAAGGCGAGAAAGAGAATGGAATTAGGATTGCTAGTTTGCTTCCTTCCACCTGGAACTGAGTCAGGGGCCTCTATTACTCAAAATGATTTAGCCTGAGAAAAAAGTTATCAAAGAGACTACATTCATAAAACTAGAAGTATTAAAGTATTTTCTTCCCCCATCTACTACCCAAACTCAATTTCAATATTTTCCTTTGATTCTACTCATTTGGAAAAAACATTTTGTTCAAATGGTCATACAGGAACTGAGAGTGAGGACAAAAACAGAATTTCAAACTATGGAAGTAGTTGACTTTCCTGAAGAACACACTTCGATGTTGCTGGAAGAAAGAGTGTTATCCTGGGTGCACTGAGATTTTTTTTCACATGGTCTTACCAGTGTCCACTGCAGTCTTAGCCTTCCCAGGGAGCACACAGTCCTGTGGTCATGTAGGGGGTGGGAACAGAGTGCTATGTTTTCATAGTGGGAAGCGGGATGGTTGGTGAGTGATCCTTGATTTGTGTATTACATGCAAAAGTAGATATCCCAAGTTTTAGAAAACATGTTCTCATTTTACTTCATTGTTTATACTCAACAGATAATGTACATAAAGACCACAGGAAGTCATCTGCTGCTTGACTGACGGCTATCACAAGAAAGGGGACATTAGTTTTGGTTTAACAGAACCTCCCGTTCAGTGTTGACTGCAATGCACCTTATATCTATTCTCTCCCTTTTCAGAAATTCCGTTAGTCACCAGATTTGTTCTAAAACTGCCATCCTGTGCCCACCATCTCCTTGTTTTCAGTAGTTGGGAATATATCTATATGAAAGTCTCTCACAGTTTCCATCTGGGAAGCAGGTAACAGGTCCCCACTCTGAGTCTGATACTCAAAGACTCCTTCTACCCTCACTACAGAAGACTGTGCTGTGCAACCAGACTTCATGTGGAGAGGACAGTCTCTAGCAGCTGAAAGCAAGAGGATGAGATCAGGAAGAAGCAGAACTTTTCATGTCAATGACATTAAAATTTAAAGCACATAGTGAATGAGAAATCCAGAAATCATCATACAAAGAGAGAGAAATGCTCAGGCAGCTGTAGTGGAAACGAAAACCAAAATCAAAACTAAATCTAAGTTCAATAGGAAGTAAAACCTACCCTGCCATTACTTTTATGAAGATTCGCCTTTCCTTATAATTAAAACTAAGTTCAGGTTAGTCTTCATTCTTCTAGAAGGGATAACTTCCCCACATGCTATTTATCTCTTCATAGAAGATTCAAAAGGTTAAAATATATGGCTTGTTTTAAGGACATTTTCATTTTGGAAAACATAGGTAATTATAATGGTTACTTATAAGTCTGGGAAAACATCCAGATTGTTTGCCTAGCTGTATCCACTTAACCATGCTGGGGTAGGGGGGAAGTAACAGTGTTCCAGACTCAGTTGTTGCCTTAATTGTCCAACTCTTGGAAAGGGAGCCTCAGCCCCACTACATTCTCCAAAGCAGGTAGTTCACTCTCTCACTCTTTCTGTATACTATATATTTACCAGTTCCAGAGAGAAGTCAATCCTTTTCCCTCATCTCCTTTCCCATAGCTGTTCTATTCTGGAATGAGCACAAACAAACAAGGCTTAACTTCTCTGTTAATCATGGGAAAGAAAAATTTCAATATCCGTACAGAACCAGTCTAATTGCTTTCACTGAATCCACTTGGTCATTTCAGTCCCAGAAAATAAATCTCCTCAATTGCCTGGCTAAGACCAGTTAAGTCCTTGAATTCTTAGCAAAAAGGTCACCAAGGTAATACTATGCAGACATGACTGATACTAGGACTCTACTGCTAGTCTTCCAAATTGCCAATTTATTTGGCACACTATGGCTTGTCTTGGGCTAATACCATTAAACTCAGATAAATTCAATATGTCCCTACTGGGTTTGTCTTGTTGGGGGCTTAGTGGAAGAAATGTGCCTCTCAGACACCTGTTCCTGAAGGCTGTGTGCTTAACGGAGGATCCCTAGCAAATAAGGTCTGTGAGATACGTGGGCTGGGTTTATGCACAGTGAATACATCAGGCACTTATGAACATCCCATTCTTACTCATTTGCATTCTGCCACCTAGAATTTCATGAACTTTCCTTCAGGGCGAAGAAAGAATCAAAAAAGGAACAAAGAGAAGAGAAGGAAAGTTAAAAGGCTGTCCTATGAAAACACTTAAAGTTAGAGGGATGCTGTGTATGAGGGAGAACCTTAAAAACACCTGGTAATAACTTTTGGAGGATGAGCCCCTTGTAGTACACTCAGAATTTGTTTCTCCAGATTAAACAGTCAACCAAAGTATTTTTTTGTTTTTGTTTGTTTGTTTGCTTTTTGAGTTGGAGTCTCGCTCTGTCACCCAGACTGGAGTGCAGTGGCCGCTCCGACCACCGCAGCCTCGACCTGCTGGGCTCCAGTGATCTTTCCGCATCAGCCTTCCAAGTAGCCGGAATTACAGGCATGCGCTACCACGCCCAGCTGATTTTTTTTTTATTTATTGTAGAGATGAGGTCTCGCTGCCCAGGTGGGTCTCGAACCAGCGGGGTCAGGCAATCCACTCACCTCAGCCTCCCAAAGGCATGGGATTACAGGCTGAGCCACCGAGCCCGGCCAACCAAAGTTTTTATCTGGAAGTTTTGAGAAGTTTGTATTACAACTTGCAGAAGAAACCTCCCGAGTTGTGACAAATAGGTAATCAGTTCTTCTACCATGATAACATACCTGTCCATGCTGCATTGAGTGTTCAGCAGTTTTTGACCAAAAACAGCATGACTCCCATCCCCATCCTCCCTATTCACCCGATCTCAACCCAAGCAACTTTTTATTTGTTTGTTTTCTCGAATGAAAAAGTCCTCAAAGGGAAACATTTTGCCAATGTGGAAGAGGTGAAACAAAAAACGTCAGAAGCACTGAAAGGTATCAAAACTGACAAGTTCAAAAACTGTTTTGAGCACTGGAAAAAGTGTCTTGATAGGTGGTGTATCACATCAAATGAAGAGTACTTTGAAGGTGGCTGAAGTTTTAAAATATAAGAATAAATATAGAATTTTTATGAATAAATTCTGTTGTTTTTTTTTTGTTCCCCCCTCATATGCACATGAGTAGAGCATGGTGAGGAGTGAGGGAAACCCCAGTGTCTAGTCACAGAGATCAATGCTGGCACCTTGAGACAGGCTATTTCCTCTGTGCTGTTTCCTCGATGGTGCCAGCTGTAATGCCAACATCAGCACCCAACTCTGGCAAGTACCATGACAAATGGAATGATTCCCCTGACCAATGTCCATGCCTTTACATAGGAACAAAGCAAAGTGATGAAGATTTCACAATCTAGCATAGAGGACTTGGAGGAGACATGTCCCCCAGTAGTGTTTTCTCAATTTCCATGACAAACAGACACAGACATCCAGGAATTTCTATTGGGGATGTCATCTTGAGTTTTCTGCATGCACTGGCAAATGCCCAGAAGCTCATGATCAGAAAAGGTGCCTTCAGTTTACGTCACAAATGGAAATGTCTGCTATCTCAACACATAAAATTGGACCCTATATATGTCTAGCCAATTGCCTTAATAAACTAAACATGAACATCTTATAATTGAGACACTGTCAAAAAATAAAGAATCTGGGATGAAATGCTTACATTAATCAGTAGTAATTTTATCTGTCAGTCAACAAATATTTCATGAGTTTCCACTGTGGGCTAGGACCTATATTGGGAATACAAGCAAAAATAAGATATAGCCTCTACCCTTGAGAAGCATACAGTGTAGAAAAATGAGAATTTAATGTGATGTTTACTATAATATGAATTTTTGGTAGCATATTATTGAACAATAAAAGAAGATTCAGTGACTGTCTATGGGATTGGGAAGACTTCACAAAAGAAAGGGCATTTAATTTAGATCTGTAGAGATGAATTTTATAGGTGGAGAAGGAAGTACAGGTCATAACAAGTACACCATACATGATGAAATTCAGTTGTATGATTTACTGGTATATATCATCAGTTACAAGGAAATCACTGCAAGTGTTATCTAAAAGCAAATGGACCAATGCTTTAAATTGAAAAGTTATAAATATGCTCAAAGTATTCTCAGTTCATTGAAATTTACCAAACTGGTTCTATGGTTTTTACACAGTTCATGAAAAGCCTTCAGCCATAATGACTCAGTAAGATAAATGTTTCTCCCATTCTAGTTTCCATATACTTTTTTCTTTGGTCATCTGTTATTTGGGGTCTCTTTCAACTGAATTGACTTTAATCTTTCAACTGTACATGTAGCAACACATGATCATCAAATCTCTTTGATGTTAAACTAACAGATGTTGAGTTTAATTTTGTGGTCCTTTGATTAAAAGGATTAAGAGAAGTCTCATGAAAGCAATCACTTTACCTAAAAAACTGAGTTTTAACAATAATCAATGAGTCCAAGATGTGGCTCAGCTTATTCTATTAAGAAACAAGCATATTACAAAATGGACACTCATATTGAACCCACACATATTTACTGACCTATTAAAACTTAAGGTGTTATTCAAGGTGAGTCACCTGGTACAGAAAACTTCTAATATTTTCCTGTAATTTAAAAAGCATTTATTGTGCTTGGGGTATTGAAAAGCTTTTAAAAATAGATAGTGATAAGAGTTATAAAACATTATTAATTAATGCCACATAATCATACATTTTAAATTTATTAGAATGGTCAATTTTATATTATGCTATATTTTAGCACAATAAAAATACGTAATTGGAATTTTTTATTTAAAAAGCACTTTTTGGAATATTTTCTTTTCATCTTTTTTTTTTTTCTGAGTTGGAGTCTCACTCTGTTACCCAGGCTGGAGTGCAGTGGCACACTCCCAGCCACCGCAGTCTCGACTCGCTGGGCTCTGGTGATCCTTCTGCCTTAGCCTTCCAAGTAGCTGGAACTGCAGGCATGTGCTACTACGCCTGGCTAATTTTTGATTTAGTGTAGATGAGGTGTCGCCAAGTTGCCCGGGCAGGTCTCGAACCTGCGGGCTCAGGCAATCCACTCGCCTCGGTCTCCCACAGTGCTGGGATTACAGGCTGAGCCACCAAGCCTGGCCTGGAATATTTTCTTTATAAAGCAGATATTGACATTCAAAGTGTTTCTCCTTACCATTTTCCTCAGAGTATTTTAAGATATCAAAGATTCTAGTTAAAATCTATAGCCTTACATCCAGGAAAATCCATATGTGAAGTATCAGCACTATAAAAAAACTTAGTCTATCTTAAAGAATTCTAGAGGGGGACAGTCCACAATATTGTCATAACTTTCTGTTAAATTAATGATCACAGCATTAATAACAGGCTATCAATTTGAGTATATACTACCCTTCCATAGACATTCTGAAATGATGTAAATTCTCATAGTTTTTTTGTAGGACCACAATTTGTACACAGTTAAATTGTTCTGACAGTAACTAAATCTTATACAAGATTTGAATCAAGATGCTGAGACATTTAAAAACTCCAGGATTTATAGTATAGACAGTAATATTGAACTGAGATGCTGACTTATGTCAACATGAGCTTCACAAACATGATTTAGGGCTGCAGAATCAGGTTTAAGAAGGTGAAAACAAGTGAACAGATATTCAGAGAGTGGAGTATGTCAAAGAGTTTATTTTAAGAGTTGGTATTTTGAGGAGATGTATCCGGTGAAATTGATTAAACCATTTCTAATACAATAGGGAAATAACCAATTCCAACTTAGAAATTCTGATCATACCTAAGAAAATATGAGATATTTTAACCCAATATTACTTATGCATATGGCACAATTAGCACTGTATGTGATGTGACTGCAAAGTAAAAAGAGTAATTCCATATACTTCATCCTTACTTGTAATAACACTTTCCACTTAAGGAAATTATAACTTTTCATGTTAACTAATGTCATTCTAAAAATGTATTTATGGTCTGGAAAGCAACCAAAACTTCCATTAACAAGGCAATGTTTTTCCTATTAAGAATATTTCACTTTTAAGTTCTGCAAAAATTTTCTCACCATTAAACTTACTATATTCTGGACTATAACTGAAAAATTATAAAACTCAACATTTAACAGTAACGGACAAAAATATACTTATCTGATCTTTTCTATGTTTAAGGCAATAAAACATAAGGAGGAATAGAGAGCCTATGAGTACATTCATACCTAGAAATCATCAATAACTAATAGTAATTTAAAACAGGATTACTAGCCGGGCTCGGTGGCTCAGCCTGTAATCCCGCACCTTTGGGAGGCTGAGGTGAGTGGATTG